>NC_036848.1:21255435-21439233 GCF_002910315.2 Salvelinus sp. IW2-2015
ACAATGTTTGTTTGTTTTACTCAATGTAAATATAAACTTCTATTTTTGGGTTCTCATGCAGTGGACAGTTGAACTAAGTCGAGGCATTTATACATTATAGTCTTCAAAAATCAATGGTGTAAATCATTCATTTATACGTCCAAAAGTGGATGTATCAACTGCGGATTCTACTTTTAATGTTAATTCTGCCCTGGACTTGTGGTGGTGGTGTCGCTCAACTCATCTTCATATGTCTAGGAATGGAGTCTGTGTAACTAACACCACAATGTATCTTGGAGTCGGTAATATTATACATGCTTGTTGCCATTGGTACTGAAGTCTTTCAAGGCTTTAGCTCAACAGGCTAACACAATCTTGTGAAATGTATACCCGGTTTGAACCCAGTCGGTACACAGCACGCAAGACCCAGACCCAACTCCCCGGCTGCTTGGCCTAGGGCTACATAACTGCCCGGCTGCTTGGCCTAGGGCTACCAACTGTCCCGGCTGCTGGCCTAGGCTACCGGCTGCTGGCCTAGGGCTACCGGCTGCTTGGCCTAGGGTACCCGGCTTGCTTGGCCTAGGGCTACCCGGCATCTTGGCCTAGGGCTACCCGGCTGCTTGGCCTAGGGCTACCCGCTGCTGGCCTAGGCTACCCGGCTGCTTGGCCTGGGCTACCCGGCTGCTTGGCCTAGGGCTACCCGGCTGCTTGGCCTAGGCTACCCGGCTGCTTGGCCTAGGGCTACCCGCCTGCTTGGCCTAGGTACCCGCTGCTTGGCCTAGGGCTACCCGGCTGCTTGGCCTAGGGCTACCCGGCTGCTTGGCCTAGGGCTACCCGGCTGCTTGGCCTAGGGCTACCCGCTGCTGGCCTAGGCTACCCAACTGCCCGGCTGCTTGGCCTAGGGCTACCCGGCTGCTTGTCCTAGGTCTAACCAACTTCCCCGGCTGCTTGTCCTAGGTCTACCCAACTGCCCGCGCTTGTCTAGTCTACCAACTGCCCCGGCTGCTTGTCCTAGGTCTAGCCAACTGCCCCAGCTGCTTGGCTAGGGCTACCCGGCTGCTGGCCTAGGGCTGCTTGCCTAGGGCTACCCAACTGGCCCGGCTGGCTAGGTCTACCGGCTGCTGGCTACCCGCTGCTTGGCCTACCCGGCTTGTTTTGGCCTGACTACCGGCTGCTTGGCCTAGGCTACCCGGCTGCTTGCTAGGGCTACCGGCTCTTGGCCTAGGGCTACCCAACTGCCCGGCTGCTTGGCCTAGGTCTACCCAACTGCCCCGGCTGCTTGCCTAGGGCTACCCGGCTGCTTGGCCTAGGGCTACCCGGCTGCTTGGCCTAGGGCTACCCGGCTGCCCCGGCTGCTTGGCCTAGGGCTACCCGGCTGCTTGGCCTAGGGCTACCCGGCTGCTTGGCCTAGGGCTACCCAACTGCCCCGGCTGCTTGGCTTAGGGCTACCCAACTGCCCCGGCTGCTTGGTCTAGGGATACTTTCCATACACACAAGGAGCTCAGTAAATATGGACAGGAAACAGAACGGCAAGGTTTGCCAACCAACCGCCTGCGCTTTAAAATTTAATTGATCTTGGTTGTATGCACTTATAAGTGTCGGGTAATTGGTGCTATTACAGAGGGGCTTAAAATGTTGAGCTACGTTTTAAAATAATTATTTTCATGTTAAATAAATACTTCTTGTTTTCGGACTAAAACTTAGATTGTGTTAAAGTCTTTAAATGTTCTCCACGGATGCCATAAAAGTGGGAAATTTAATTAACAGCTGCGAGTTTGATTATTAATTATTTGAAAGTAGTTTAGCGTTTAATGCGCAAGCTTCATTAAAATTTGTTCACGTATGTTCTATTAAGATGGCTATGTAAGTAATCACAGGAGAATGAGATGGGTTAAGGCCTTTCTAATTTAAATTAAATTAATGTAGAGGGACATCAAATGAACTGAAGAAGATTAATAAATTACAACTAGAATCCCTCTGGGATCTCAACTCACCCACTGTCACATCATTTCTACATTTTCACTTGGGAACTAGTTCCTCTAACTCCACCTGTGCCCTACACAGAGGCAAAAGGCTACACATGCCATGCAAACATCTATGCAACGCTAATGTCTAATATTGACAATGTTTTGGTCAGGGCTAAACAAGTGTTGCACCCACCATGTAGCCAAGTGCCTTTTAAATGCCTGACAGCCATGCGTGGGTGGTGTGAGTGGGTTGAGACTGGTGAAACTGACCATCTGTCTGTTTGTGTGCGTGTGTGGCGTGTGTGTGCAGCTCCCCGCAGACTTCAGCCGACTCCACCTGGCCGACGGCTTGCACCCACAGGTGACCCACGTTTCCTCCAGCCACTCAGGATGTAGTATCACCAGCGACTCTGGAAGCAGCAGCCTGTCAGACATATATCAGGTAAGCATAGCCCCCCCCAGCTGCTCTTAAATGCTAGTAAAACTAAATGCATGCTCTTCCACCGATCGCTACCCGCCCGCCCGACTAGCATCACTACTCTGGACGTTTCTGACTTAGAATATGTGGACAACTACAAATACCTAGGTGTCTGGTTAGACTGTGAACTCTCCTTCCAGACTCACATTAAGCATCTCCAATCCAAAATCAAATCTAGAATCGGCTTCCTATTTTGCAACAAAGCCTCCTTCACTCATGCTGCTAACATACCCTCATAAAACTGACTATCCTATCGATCCTCGTCTTCGGCAATTTAATTTACAAAATAGCCTCCAACACTCTACTCAGCAAATTGGATGTAGTCTATCACAGTGCCATCCGTTTTGTCACCAAAGCCCCAAATACATCCCACCACTGCGACCTGTATGCTCTCGTTGGCTGGCCCTCGCTTCATATTCGTCGCCAAACCCACTGGCTCCAGGTCATACGTCTTTGCTAGGTAAAGCCCCACCTTATCTCAGCTCACTGGTCACCATAGCAGCACCCACCCGTAGCACGCGCTCCAGCAGGTATATTTCACTTTCATATTTCATTTAATCTCCAAAGGCAACCCCTACTTTGGCTTCCTTTCCTTCCAGTTCTCTGCTGCCAATGACTGGAACACATTTCAAAAATCACTGAAGCTGGAGACTTATCTCCCTCACTAACTTTCAGAATTAGCTTTCAGAGCAGCTTACTGATCACTGTACCTGTACACAGCCGATCTGTAAATAGCCCACCAAACTACCTCATCCCCATATTGTTATTTATTTTTTGCTCTTTTGCACCCCAGTATCTCTGCTTGCACATCATCATTTGCACATCTATCACTCGTGTTAATGCTCAATTGTAATTATTTCGCCACTATGGCCTATTTATTGCCTTACCTCCCTAATCTTACTACATTTGCACACACTGTATATATATTTTTCGATTGTGTTATTAACTGTATGTTTCGTTTATCCCATGTGCAACTCTGCGTTGTTGTTTTTGTCGCACTGTTTTGCTTTAACTTGGCCAGGTTGCAGTTGTAAATGAGAACTTGTTCTCAACTGACCTACCTGGTTAAATAAAGGTGAAATAAAAAATAAATAAAAAACGTTCTTACAACATCCTCTAAATGTCAATAGAGCAGTCCCCCTTCCAACCACCCCACTCTGGAAGTAGCAACCAACCAGGTAAGCAGGCCCCCCTCAAATGTCCCCATAACCTCCCAACAACATCCCCCCAACACCCGCTAAACGCCCATAGAACAGAACAGTCCCCTCCCACTCCACCATCTCGTGACTTTAGTCGGGCCCCCAAAGCCAATCGCACCTAATCCTCTTACCACACACAGGCACCCCATTGGCTCCCTACGTCGTCATCTGCTGTGTGTATCTGTGTGAGTGCACTGTGCGGGTGTGCATTAGTCTGTGTCAGTCTGTTGCCATTTCTGTGTGTGCAAGTGCACTGTCTGTGTACAGTACATACTGCAAGTGTGTGCGTGCGTGTGGAGCGTTGGGGGCCGGTTGTGCCCAGGCCCTCATCCAGTCTCAGGGCCATCTGCTCGGTCCTCATTAACAGGTCTGCTGTAGCGTCTCCATTCAAGCCCGTTGTCTACTGTCCTCTCTCTTTCCTCTTTCCCTCCATAACACCTTTCCTTCGCCAGTCCGCCTCTCTCATTTGTGATCTATCTGTCCATAGCTTCTCATCACTATCTTTTTCGCTCTGTCCCTCCCCATTTCTATTCCGTCCTAGTCTCTCACTAATGGAGATGACCCAGGCCCACCTATCACTTCGTCTGAGAATGTCAGATTTGCCGTCTTCAAAGCTTAGAGAAAATGGATGACATGGTGCTAGTTCCTCCCTGGACAAGCATGTTTTGGGTTTAATGGCTGTCCACATCAGGGCTGGAGGATAGAGTGAAGGAGGGGTTGATCCAGGGTTAAGACACAGGAACATTTAGTCAGTGTATAACAACATCATGGGACTCCAATTAGATTTGTTCCGCAGCTGCAGACCTGTGACTGTTTGTTTCTTCAATCTCCTTAATAGTGATGAGACCAATTCAGATATTGTACATGGTTAAAGAACCATATTTAGACAATGTTGTCTATGAATAAGACTTTGTCTACAATTAGACAACTGTTCAGATTTCTGAGTGTTCTTGACAGATGTCTACTAGGGTAAAGCTTATGGCGATGCTGCCCGATCCTCTGGTTCACGAGCCGTGTCCGCTGGAGTGCGCCACTGTCTTTCTCCCGGGCGAGAAGAATGGAGCTGCGTCCTCCCTGTCACTGAATTGCAAACATGGCCGACTGTTTTGTGTCTGAATAAATCATGAAATTGGTTCTTCAGAAGGACACTTGAAAGCATTGATCCAGGAATAGCCCTGTTGAAATATGAACTACCCCGCCTGTCTTTCTTCGCTCACCACACGTTTATGGATCATACATCACATACACACACACATGCATGTACATGCGCACACACTCACACACAGAGGGGTTCAGAGTTTCTCTGTATTTCGAGGTAACATTTGACGTTTTTGATTTGATTTTAACGGTTCAGAATTCCCAGTGGATTGCCACATTGTGTAACTCATTGGAAATGTTGTGCGGATCACATCTGAAGGTGTTGCATTCTCCCTCACGAACACACTTCTAAATGATGATCAGCGCACTACTAATGAGCATTTAGTATATCATAAGCCTGACTCATAAACCTAGGTGGGTGGCTAATATTGAATTGACATACAACAATATTTAATCAATGAAAGCTACTGTGTGAGGACTAGCCTAGATCCTACTGTAGACAAGTAATGGGGTCAATGAAGATGTCCAGTGAGTCATATCTCTGCTATTTTAGGACAGTGTCCTTCTGAGGTTTGGAGCATGGCAACAATGTTTTATTACTGTGGAATGTAGTTGTTTTCTATGGGGTTTCAGCATCCGTAGACATTGACTTTCACATCAAGGTGAAGCTGAAGACAGATAGCTGTTTTCTGTTTTCACTGCTGCCGAGATTTCCAGATGACTTCAAAATAATTTTCTAGGATTCTCCATCTCAGCGCCTCGGTTATTCCCTGTCGCATGGAAAACCGACGTACCACGATCTGCATATTTTTCGCTGTTTCACTCCTCCACAGATCCACACTTTACCAACCCCTTCCCCAAGGGAAGAACCACACCCCCTTTACTCTCTCGCCCCATCAGGCCCCTGCCCCGCCCACATCGCTGACCTCATGATGCCTGAGTGACTACTCAGATTGCACCCTGAATCATTAATGAGACGTTTGCACATGGTGGTTAAGGAGAAATGACATAGGGCTACGTTCTGTGAAAGACGGGGACTCTTTCAATTTCGTAAAAATGTAAACACAACTGGCAGCCCGGGCGGTAAAGATGCGTCTCGGACTAGGCTTCTGCAGGCAATTTACGAAGGCGATGTTGTTTTTAGCTCTCGCTTTGAAAAGGCAGGAGTTTAGGGACCGCATTCAGGTAAGAGGAGTTGGTTGGCACTCGACACATCTGGGCCAGGATTGTTTTCAGTTTTCATCTCCCTGCGTTTCATGCGTGGTTTTCGTTCTCTAGGCGGGGCTCGCGCTGAGAGCGCAAAACAAGCAATATGGCCTCAGCGGTATTTCTAGTGTGTGAGAAGCCTTGATGGATGCGCAGCGCCAAGCTTTCTATTAATATCTCTGTGACATTGTCAATTGCCATACTTTCGCTCCTTCTCGTTGTTAGTTTTTCTCTCTTTCCTCCATATTTTATCTCACTCTTTCAAAGAGGTTGTCAGGCTCTAAGTGCAAGCTGGAGTGGGATAGCGAGAGGAAGAGTTGTGAGAAAATTAGCTGGGTGTTTTATGCATAGCGGGATGCTTGGTATGCAGTGTCTCTCACATAAACCGAGACCTATCAGTCTTACTGAACGGGCTAGATGTTGAAAATACTATTGGTGGTGTCTTTTCTTGGTTGTACTGTGTTACCACCGACATGGTTGTCTCTTTTGATGCGTTGAATTGATGCAGGTTCTGCTTATAAGCATAGTTTTATTTAAAAAAAAAAAAAAAAAATTGCCAGCCATTATGTGAAGCTATTGCACCAAAACCCTGATTTTATATTTGCCATCCTTTAATCTCAACCCACCAGTTTGCAGCTATTACATGGAGTAGATGGATGGAGCTGACAAATGCTTAATACAGACCAGTGAGCATTTTCCTGCACTCGTGTTACTAAAACTCACTGGTTAAGATTGATGGTTGGTGTAAAGATGGAGTCAAATGTTGTGTTGTTGTCGTTCCTTTGACCCTCAGGCCACGGAGAACGAACCGGGCGACATGGACCTCAGCGGCCTGCCCGAGACCGCCGTCGACTCAGAGGAGGACGACGACGAGGAGGACATCGAGCGAGCGTCGGACCCCCTCATGAGCCGCGACGTTGTGCGGGACTGCCTGGAGAAGGACCCCATGGACCGCACCGATGACGACATAGGTGAGTCCGTGCGAGCACACATAATGTTCCTCTGACATTGCCTAAAGGTTCCCCTTTGATTGTTTGAAAATTAACTTTCTCACAACATTCTGGGAGCCAAAATGTATTTACCTGGTAGTGTGCCAGTGTTTCCCTACTGTTAAGTAGTCACTAGGCAGAGTGCCTCCCTCTCCCCTGCTTTGCTATGTTGCTTCTTCTCAGTTTGGCTCCTATTGGTTTTAGTTGATCATTTTGGAACAGAAAGGGGAACCCTACGACTATTCCACACTACGATTGAACCCTTACTCTAAATCTAGAAACAACTGTTAATATGCTTATTCCATTGTTTGATTACAGTACTGCTGCTAAAATACCTTGTAAGTGCTTGCTATTTTTTGGCAACACATTTGGAAAAGCAATGGGAACCAATTAGCTTTGGCTTTGTTCACAAAGGGGAAATCCTTCCCCGAGTTCCCATTGTAGTCTCATCGGAGTTTAATCAAGCATTCACGCTTTTAAATAAACGATCCACAGCCACCCCCCTTCTCCCAGTGCCACGCCCTTAGTGTGTCTCAACCCCGCACGTCTGTATTAGCTAGCTACTGTGAATTATGTGCCCGACTCTAGAATTTATTTTAGCCCAGAGTGATATTCTGTCTGTGCCACACAACAGCCTGTGATATCATAGGCCTGTTAGCAGCAATACAGTGATAGCGGTCCAAAAAAAGAGATTAGTTCACATTTACTCCCATTTGAAACTTCGATGTGGTGTGTGGATGATATAGAGGATGCAAATACAGAAAGAGACAAAAAGAGAAAATACCCCCCCCCCCCAACCTCCCCGCCCCCCCTCCCTGCTCTCTGTGCCGGCAGGCTTTTTTAGGTCAACGCCGTACGTCCTCTCCTCTCCCGGCACATTAAAGTTTCAGTGCTTCCGCAGGCTTCCCACATGACACTGTTTGCCATGCCAACCACACAGGTCAGCCAGCACCCCAGACTGCTTTAGGTGCCTTGGAAGGGGATCGAGTCCTTTTGCTAGTCCAAAATCCCCCCAAAACTCCACAGCAAGCTATTTCAAGGATCCCAAAAAATATGCATGGCACAGGAATCAGGATAGGCAATGACCTATACAGCTGAGCTGAATGCCCCAAATGTGAATTAAGGTTGACACACTGTGGAAGAGAATTTTGTTTTGGAAGTGGCTGACTATCAACCTATGCATCTATCACAAAATGTTTACACGCAAAAGGTCGCGCAGTGTCTGCTTTTACGCTCATGCACAGTTTAAATTTTTTTCTCAATTAAAATGAAATGTATAGTTTGCCTTAGTGTACTTAAGATAATCATCCCGTTGTTGGGTACTCATCACTATTGTGGGGTTGAATTTAATTCACTTTCTCTCACGCTAGCTGTGCCCTTTTCTTTGTCCAAAGCCACAGAGAAGGTGAAGGAAGAGTCAAGGACTGCCAAGTCCTCCTATGCTCGCTTTCTCTCTCTCTCTGTCTCTCTGTGTGTGTGTCAAGACCTTCCTAACCTCCTCTCCCCCCCCCCCCCCCTCCAACCTTTCCACAGAGCAATTACTGGAGTTCATGCATCAGCTGCCAGCGTTTGCCAACATGACTATGTCTGTGAGGAGGGAGCTGTGTGCCGTCATGGTGTTTGCCGTGGTCGAGCGGGCCGGCACCATCGTCCTCAATGACGGGGAAGAGGTGTGTGTGTGTGGAGGGGGATGTGTGTCTTAAGTGACTCTCTTATGTCTGTATTGTGTGTGCCTTGAATGTGTCTGGGTTTGCACATCTATGGCCTGGGCATGCACTTTGCCCTTGCCATTACCAATGAAGGTTTCTGATGTTTTTTCCCCCTATTGGACATGAATGACTGCCATCTCCAAGCGTCTTGGGATCATAAGATTGCCTAAGGGGACCAGAAGAGAGATCACTTATCTACTTTCCCTTGAATGAAACCATTTTGGTCTGGTTTTGCATCCAAACAATAGTGAAGAGCCATACCCTTAAGGGCAGTTCACTTCAATGGTAGTCCAGTCAATGTAAAATAACATCCCATTGAGCTGATGTGTGTTAGCAATATGTCCACAATACTGCCTTAGTGCAGTGTCGGATTTATCTACATTGTTGATGATGCTATAGGGAAGAAATTGAGGGAGAAATTGATCTCTTGCTATAAAATGTGATATATTTGACTACCGTAATAAAAGGGTAAAAGCTTCCAGTTATTGTAGCGTTAAAACTGGGCTGTTTTATACTATTGAAACATTTGTGACCAATCATTAAAGATATCACCTGTCAAAGAATGTGATGCTCATCATTTTTGTTCAATTTGATTCCCTGCCAAAAAATAGCGTTATACATTGATCCAATCCTCAATCAGACATGGCTAACCTGCTAACTAATCACTAATTGTGATATAAACAATGTGTTTAAAGGATCATTGTGGTGATCATTTCCTTCAACATTGATCCTAGCCTGATATTAAACCATTGATATCCACTGAATGACCACAGAATGATCACGGAGTACTTCTGACCGTTAACGGTTTGTGTTTGTGGTCTTACCCCCCCCCCCCCTCCCCCTCCAGCTGGACTCGTGGTCAGTGATCCTGAATGGCTCGGTGGAGGTGACGTACCCTGAGGGCAGGCCTGAGATCCTGTGTATGGGGAACAGCTTTGGGGTCTCCCCCACCATGGAGAAGGAATACATGAAGGGAGTAATGAAGACCAAGGTGGACGACTGTCAGGTAAGGCCCAGCACTCTGACTGGCTCTTATGATGGACGATTGGTATATTGAGCTGTGTGATTTATTGGACCCGGGTTATTTACTTGTGCAAATAGTCAGTTGCATTTTAATGCAGGCTTGAATTAAGTATCTAGTTATAATTGTAACCATTTGCCAATAATTCAAATGAATACACTGGGGTTAATTTACCAAGAGATTTGTATTTATGTCAATGGTATCATAAAATAGATTGGATCTCAGCCATGTTGGTCTAAAAAAGATTGTGTCCCCAAGCTAACTACTACTCTCTCTCTCTGCTCCAGTTTGTGTGCATAGCACAGCAGGATTACTGTTGCATCCTCAACCAGGTGGAGAAGAACATGCAGAAGGTGGAGGAGGAGGGCGAGATCGTCATGGTCAAGGAGCACCGCGAGCTGGACCGCACCGGCACCCGGAAGGGACACATCGTCATCAAGGTGAGTTCATTCATCCTTGAATAAGCCTCGTAAAAGGTGCCATGACACGTTCATATTAGGTGTTATAAATGCTGTGTATCCAACTTTTAGTGTTACCTAATGGATTCTATTCTAATCTCTATTGTCTTTGTGAATGGAATAGAACAGAAAAAAGTGTTGTCCACATAAATGTGGAAAGTTGCCTTTTGGTGTCTTCACAGTGACATAATACTTGAGACTCAAAACAAACATTAAAACGCTTCTCCTCGTACACCATCTCCCTTAGGGTACGACGGAGCGTCTGACCATGCACTTGGTAGAGGAGCACTCGGTGGTGGACCCCACTTACATCGAGGACTTCCTGCTGACCTACAGAACCTTCCTCTCCAGCCCCATGGTCGTGGGCAAGAAGCTCCTCGAGTGGTTCCATGACCCAAGCCTCAGGGACAAGGTCAGCTTCCAGCTCAAAAGCTTTACTATCCACTTCAGTAAAGTATTTCAGTCATTGTATTGTAATGGCAGCTAGACAGTACTTAACATCCGTAACAGCTAACGCATAGTTAATACCACATAGATTAACAGGTGCATACATGCAACACTCTTACATATGACCGTCCGCTTGTTTTTCACCACCTGTTTTTTACAATGAATAAAAGTAGAGACTCGGAGCTAGAAAATGGTATATAATGTACTGCAGTTGAGGAACAATGGTAAAGAAATTCTGCTTTGAAAGTTGATTAACTTGAAGCCCATTTTTGAGAAAATGGCCGTTGAATGATTTGGTACACCTACCGGAGAGCTCTTCTTTGTCTACACCCATTCAGCATCGTTCACACCCTCTTAAGCCTTAGTCCCACCCATCTCTTTAAGGATTCACATGAGGCCATGTGGTAAACACAGGTTTGTTTGTCACATGCACAGAATACAGAAGGTGTAAACGGTACAGGAATAGTACTTGCATACTTGCAATATCAATAACAGGAAGTGTCCAGATAAAATTATTTTTGAAATATTTTATCGTTATTAGATGACGCTTACCAGATCCACTTGTCTAAATTGATGGACCATGTGAAAGAAATGCTATAACCACCCCCCATTCACACCTAGCTAAGTGGATGGGTCACTATTGTCTAGACATGTACACATGTTCATGAAATGCAATCGATGGCTGTAATCACCCCCAGACACACCTTCTAATTTGATAGGTCATGTAATAACCCGGCCGTAGTGGAGTCTTGTTTAGACATGCAGCTAGCTAGGTAGCAAGCTAGCTAAACAATGAACCGGCATAACCCCAACCCATACTACTACCAATACAAACATTGTCATAGCTGTAGTATGAATCTGCAGGTAGCTAAGGCTAACAAACTAGGTTCAATGTTGACTAGCTAACATTAGGCTATAACTAGCAATTCAAATGGATTTCTGATTCGAATAATATTACTACACAGATCATACACGTAAATTTAGCTAGCGAGCCAGCAAGCTAACGTTTGCTAACTAACAGTATGCTTTAACTTGCAATAAACATGACTTTCTGACAAAATTAGAAGCTTAGATCTGGAAAATGTAGCTAGACTCTTACCCGTATACATGGATGAACGCTTCACGGTGGACTGGAACCATTTAACTCCGTTTTGTTTGTAGCTACATCTTGTTTTGTGTCTTTGTCAATTCACTCTGATTCTCACTGACTGTGGCATGTGCAGAAAGTAGCCCATCACTTTTTCCTCACGATCTGTCGATAGCGCCTGCTAAATTCAGAGCAATGTTGTTGCGAAAAGTAGCACAACTTTTGTAGTTCTTTATAACTTTATATCTTTAAAAAACGGCAAGGTAGAAAGTACTGTCAACACATACTGAAGTGCTCACGTTATAGACAAAAGCGTGCTACATGGCAGAGCAATCCAAACTCATCTCCCGGCTTGTCTAGCCCATACATTATCTCAGCCAATCATGACCAGTGGGAAGGTTCCTGACTTTTTCCATCGCTTAACCAACTAGGCTCGTTATTTAACAATTTAATTTGTATTTATGGATGGAATACAAGTTTGTTATTAAGGCAAAACATTTTTTTTGTTGACGTTCAAATATTGCTCCTGTGAAATAGTGATGTGCGACATACGCCTAGTTTCCTGAAACAAGTCACATATGCTTACATACACGCAGATTGATATACAGAGATTAATACATACTTACATGCACACACACACAGACCTAAGTGTGAGGAAATGCATCTAACTAGCTAACGTTCAATCCAAACCCATGCTCACCCACTTTTTTTATTTATTACCGTGAATGAAAATGAACTTTGTTCTTCCATCCCCAGGTTACACGGGTAGTCTTGCTGTGGGTGAACAATCACTTCAATGACTTTGAAGGCGACCCCGCAATGACTCACTTTCTAGAAGAGTTCGAAAACAATCTGGAGAGAGAGGTCCGTGTCTCAGTTAAGCATAGCATGTTTCATATCCAGTTCAACCATTTTTTGCCTTCATTATATATTCAGTCAAGCATTCAAATTGTCAAAACATTTGCCTTGCACTAGCCTCTTGTTTCACAAATAAATGCAATTTTTTTTTTTTCCCCTTTCACACAGTAACAAAGTTGAGATACAAACCCTGAATTGCACAATATACTAAGCATTCTCAATTTCCTTTACAGAAAATGTGCGGCCATCTTAGACTGTTAAACATTGCCTGTGCTGCTAAAGCCAAACTGCGTCTAGTGACACTGACCAAGCCGTCGAGGGAGGCCCCGCTAGCCTTCACCCTGCTGGGGGGCTCTGAGAAGGGCTTCCGCATCTTCATCGACAGCGTGGAGCCCGGGAGCAAGGCCGCAGAGGCCGGCCTCAAACGAGGAGACCAGGTGAAGTAACAAGAATGTTCTTTATATAGCGTTTTCTTCATAGGTTCAAAATACTTCACATAGAAGAAAATAGTGAGGAAAACTTCCCTCCTCCACTACCGGTGTATGTGTAGCACCTGCCTGATTGATGTTATGGCTCTGCTTTGCGCCAGAAAGATCCCTACGTATCAGACAGCAATGACAGTGAAGAAGTGATGAGTGCTCATTCACTAGACTAGTTTACTCAGCACTCATTTTGGCCCCAAAGGTTCCAAAGATCCTAGGTTAAATCCAGGATGCCAGCTTGGAAACCCTGCTTGGCTGTGCTTTTTGTGTGGCTTAAATGTATACTCTTAAACACTTCCCTGCAGCTGCTTCCCAAAGGAAATATGAACCATAGCATCCTGCAAAGCATTTTTACTCTTACAAATCTCCTGTCAAAACTTGTCATGTGTTGCCGTATACACAGTGAGTGACTCTTAACACAGCATTTCCCAAACTCTGTCCTAGGTACACCAAGGGGTGCACGTTTTGGTTGTTGCCTTAGCACTACACAGCTAATTCAAATAATCAAAGCTTGCTGATGAATTCATTATTTGAATCAGCTGTGGTGCTAGGGCAAAAATCCAAACGTGCGCCCCTTGGGGTCCCCAGGACTGAGTTTGGAAAACGCTGCCCTAACGAGCTCAAATATCCTTATCAATCTCACTACCCTTTTCATCGGCCCCTTAACGAGACCGCTTAGCCGAACTTACGACCAGTATTTCTTTAATAAGGGCTGACTCAGAAACAGCCGTTAGACCTGAGTTGCGCCATCAACACTGTGGTAATGACTGCAGAGGAAGGCCCCTCACTCACAGAGAGATCAAAGATCACTTCCTCGTACACCCAGAGGAATGGAAGATGACTCGGTGGCACGCTCATGTGTTTAATGCAAAGTCCTCATGACAAGGCAGCGCTGGTCATAAAGCAGCTAAGAGGAAATGGACTGTTAGAGAGAAGGACATGGGAAGGGTGGATTCTTCCAACACCTGGGAGGATATAAATGAGTTTCAGTGTCATGTAATAGAATAGTTCACGTGGCTCAGTATGTGGTGCTTACGTCAGAGTTGTGGATTTGACTCCTGCAGGAATTAAAAGGATTGAGGATGTGGATGATTACTGTATGTAATGTTGTGGTATATTTGTTTGTCTTTGAGCAGATTCTGGAGGTGAATGGGCAGAACTTTGAAAATGTCCAGCTCACCAAAGCCAATGAGATCCTGAGGAACAACACCCACTTGTCCATTTCTGTGAAAACCAATCTTTTAGGTGAGAATTTTGAGGGCGAACTAACTACAAATGTAATACTATACTGAATAAAAAAGTGTTGGTCCCATATCACAGAAATGGTTCATAATATGATATGCACAAAAAGCTTATTTTTCTCAAATTGTGTGCACAAATCAGTTTACATCCCTGTTAGTGAGCATTTCTCATTTTCCAAGATAATCCATTCACCTGACAGGTGTGGCATATCAAGAAGCTGATTAACTTCTAATTGGTCCCAATCCCGGATCCGGGAGCACCCCCCACAGTAAAAAAGCTGACTAGCATAGCCTAGCATAGCGTCACAAGTAAATACTAGCATCTAAATATCATTAAATCACAAGTCCAAGACACCAGATGAAAGATACACATCTTGTGAATCCAGCCATCATTTCTGATTTTTAAAATGTTTTACAGGGAAGACACTATGTAAATCTATTAGCTAACCACGATAGCAAAAGACACAACTTTTTTTTCCCACCATTTGTTTCCTGCATAGGTAGCTATCACAATTTCGACCAAATAAAGATATATATAGCCACTAACCAAGAAACAACTTCATCAGATGACAGTCTGATAACATATTTATTGTATAGCATATGTTTTTTTAGAAAAATCTGCATATTTCAGGTATAAATCACAGTTCTACATTGCAGCTGCAATCTGAAATAGTGCCGAAGCAGCCAGAATAATTACAGAGACCAACGTCAAATACCGAAATACTCATCATAAAACATTTCTGAAAAATACACAGCGTACAGCAAATGAAAGACCAACATCTTGTGAATCCAGCCAATATTTCAGATTTTTTAAGTGTTTTACAGCGAAAACACAATTTAGCATTATATTAGCTTACCACAATAGCCGGAAACACAAGCCGTTTACCAGTAGCAAAGGTTAGCGATCGTAACAATCCAGCAAAATATATATAATTTTTGACTAACCTTGATATACTTCATCAGATGACAGTCCTGTAACATCATATTACACAATGCATATAGGTTTTGTTCGAAAATGTGCATATTTAGCAGCACAAATCGTGGTTATACAATGTGATTAGTAGCAACATTTCAGGCAATCTGGCCSYCGCCATCTTGGAGAGGCACCTAATCTAATCGATAACTAATCGTAAACTTGACTAAAAAATACAGGTTGGACAGCAAATGAAAGACACATTAGTTCTTAATGCAACCGCTATGTTAGATTTTTAAAATTAACGTTACTCGACATTCAGCGTGCGTTACAGCGAGACCATGCCTAAATCAATGGCGGACAAATAATTTTACATCTTTCCACAGATATACGAATTAACATCATAAATAGCTCTTACTTTTGGATGATCTCCCATCAGAATCTTGGGCAAGTGGTCCTTTGTCCAGAACAATCGTCTTTTGGTTGAAAGATGTCCTCTACTCCTGTAGAAATTAGCTGCTAACGCCGATGTACCGGAGAGGTGCCCAACTCGTGATAACGCCTGACAAAGAAACTCCAGAAAATCGCAATAAACTGCTATAAACTGCTATATGTCGATTTAAATTAACTACCTTATGAAGTTTTTAAGACAAAAAACAAATTAAATCAGAGCCGGAGATATAGAACTGCTAAACCAAAAGCTTTTGAAGACGCCATGCCGGTTTCCCTCCTGCGTCAGGCGCCTCGTCGAAAAGGTCGGTACTTCCGTTCCAAGAGCTTTTATACTCCCCCAGATGGTGCTATCCGCTCCATTCAAAMTCTCACCGCTTACTGACATCTAGGGGAAGGCGTATGCAGTGCATGTAGCCCCATAGCTTATAAGGGAARTTATAAACCGACCCTGGAACAGAGACCTCAATTTCAGAAATCTCACTTCTTGACAGGAAGTGAGCTGCAGAATGAGTTCTGTTTCACTCAGAGAAATAATTCAAACGGTTTTAGAAACTAGAGTGTTTTCTATCCAATAGTAATAATAATATGCATATTGTACGAGCAAGAATTGAGTACGAGGCAGTTTAATCTGGGAATGAAAAATCTTCAAAGTGTAAACAGCACCCCCTATTGAGAAAAGGTTAAACAGCATGGTCATTACACAGGTGCGCCTTGTGCTGGGGGCAGTAAAAGGCAACTCTAAAAAACACAATGCCAGCATGCAATTGGCATGCTGACTGCTAGAATTTCCACCAGTGCTGTTGCCAGAGAATATAATGTTAACTTCTCTACTGTAAGCCCCATCCGTCGCTTTAGAGAATTTGGCAGTACATCCATCCGGCCTCACAATCGCAGAGTACGTGTATGGCATCGTGTGGGCGAGTGGTTTGCTGATGTCAATGTTGTGAACAGAGTTCCCCATGGTGGCGGTGTGGTTATGGTATGGGTAGTCATAAGCTATGGACAACGAACACAATTGCATTTTATCTATGGCAATTTGAATACACAGAGATACCGTGACGAGATCCTGAGGCCCATTGTCGTGCCATTCATACGCCGCCATCACCTCAGGTTTCAGCATGATAATGCACGGCCCCATGTCGCAAGAATCTATATACAATTCCTGGAAGCTGAAAATGTTCCAGTTCTTCCATGGCCTGCATACTCACCAGACATGTCACCCATTGAGCATGTTTGAGATGCTCTGGATCGACAGTGTGTTCCAGTTCTTGTCAATATCCAGCAACTTCACACAGCCATTGAAGAGGAGTGGGACAACATTTCACAGGCCACAATCAACAGCCCGATCAACTCAATGCGAAGAAGATGTCGCATTGCATGAGGCAAATGGTGGTCACACCAGATACTGACTGATTTTCTGATCCATGCCCTACCTTTTTTAAGCTGTCTGTGACCAACAGATGCATATCTGTATTCCCAGTCATGTGAAATCCATAGATTAGGCCTAATGAATTTCTTTAAATTGACTGATTTCCTTATACGAACTGTAACGCATCTTTGAAAATGTTGCGTTTTATATTTTTGTTCAGTATAATGACTAACACTAATAATATAAGTAACAGTATCACTATCACGGAAGCCTTGTTTCACACAGTAATGAAGAGGACCAGGTAAGAAATACTAATCCGTTTCCCCCCTTTCATTCACCCAGTGTTCAAGGAGCTACTAGCCCGGCCGGAGCACGACCACGAGGCAGAGGGTGAGGATCCGCCAGAGGTGGAACGCAAGAATGGAGCCCCGGCACACCTGCCCAAGATTGGGGACATCAAGAAGGGCTCGCGCTACTCCATCCCTGACCTGGCGGTGGACGTTGAGCAGGTGATTTATTATGATGGACTACAGTATCCACAATGCTTTGTGTATGGTATCAGGCACGTATTCATTAGGCACCAAACAGAAGGAAAAAAACTGAAACATGAAGGGACCCCATGACATTTTCCAATCACAAATTTTTTCGTTTTCTGTTGCAAAACGTTTTGCTACAATGTGCCTTAATGAATATGTCCCCGGTTTTATCTTAGTAAAGACATTCCTAAATCCTAACCTAATGGTATCCTGCCTCCTCCTTAATGCAGGTGATGGGCCTTGAGAAGGCCAGTAAGAAGGCCAAAGCCAACACGGTGGGAGGAAGGAACAAGCTCAAGAAGATCTTCGACAAGACACTCACCAGCATCCTTCCCCCAAAACCATACAAGTAAGAGCCCAGGGGGAAATGTAACGTCACATTTGGAGAGGAGTGGAAGAAAAATAATAATAGTGGAGTTGAAGAAAATAGGAGAGGAGAGTGTGGAATGAAATGGGTTTTGCTTAATTTGTTGTATTTCTGAAGATGTATTGAGCTCTTTCCATGACGTAGACTGACTAGGTGAACGCTATCATCCCTTATTGATGTCACTTGTTAAATCCACTTCAATCCGTGTAGATGAATGGAGACAGGTTAAAGAAGGATTATTAAGCCTTGAGACCTGGGTTGTGTATGTGTGCCATTCAGAGGGTGATTTAAGTTCCTTTGAACAGAGTATGGTAGTAGGTGTCAGGTGCACCGGTTTGTCTCAAGAACTGCACCGCTGCTGGGTTTTTCACGCTAAACAGTTTCCATGTCTATCAAGAATGGTCCACCACCCAGAGGACTTTTCCGCCAATTTGTGGGAAGCATTGGAGTCAACATGGGCCAGCTTCCCTGTGGAATGTTTTCGACACCTTGTACAGTCCAAGCCCCGACTAATTGAGGCTGTTCTGAGGGGTGGGGTGCACAACTCAATATTAGGATATTCTTAATGTTTTGTACACTGTGTACTTTACTGTACAAACATCGCCCTCTATCCTCTGAAAGTGGAACTGCTTCTAACCCCTCCCTCCCTCCCTCTGTGTTTCCGTAGCGATGTGGGCGTGGGCCAGTCACAGGACGATAGCATCGTGGGCCTGAAGCAGTCCAAACAGATTCCGGCCTCGCTGCCTGTCAGCAGCAACCTATCGTCCAGCAACCCTGACCTGCTGCAGTCCCACCACCGCATCCTGGACTTCAACAACCAACCGGGTGAGGACAGACAGACACCCCTCCTTTGAACCTCTAGTATACAACTGTATATGATAAGCACAACTTGGCTGTCTTCAGCTCCGTTGAAGCCGTCTATTTCGCATGCATTTATATACATTGCTCACCGTGCACATACTTTGCCAGATGTCTGGCATCCATGTTTGACACACCCATTTACGTTCTCCTACACACACTCTTTGTGTTCTTTCAGCCCCGGTCGTGACAAGTGAGTATCACGCTGCTGCTGCTCTGCCCACGGCAACGCTTGTCCTCTTTGCCAGCTAACTGCTTTTTCGTTTACAATCGTCCTATGGTGTTTCTAAAACTGGTCTCTAAAGGGCTAACTTTTAACTGTGGTTATGGTCTGGGCTTGTCGGTCTTGATAAAAGCAGGCATCAAGTCAGTGTGTTTTAATGGGTAACGCATGCCTAAATCTAACTGGAGTACAGTTTGAAAGGAATCGTTCCTGTAAACTTTTGACGGAGTATAAGCAGCCAGCATTCCATTGACCCATTCATTCTCAGTGCATATTGGTGTGTTTTCACTTGTAATCGGGGTGATATGGTGACATCAAAATGATTTAGGTGGGGATGCCATGATTTTTTAACCTTGGGGGATAAAAACAATGGTAAATGAATTATGTGACTGTGCATGAATTCTGACATATATAATTGTTCAGGTAATTTCAATGCAATTAAGTGATCTACATATCCCAAATGAGAATTCCGCCCCAATGTTTGTCCAACATTGTGTTGACGTTGTACCTCTACCCCCCCCCCCCCTCACCAGACATGTCTGACCAGGTGCTGCGGGTGTTCAAGGCAGACCAACAGAGTCGATACATCATGATTGGTAAGGACACCACGGCCAAGGAGGTGGTGGCCCAGGCCATCCGGGAGTTCGCCCTGACCGCGGTGCCCGAAGCCTATTCGCTGTGCGAGGTGTCCGTCACGCCTGAGGGTGTCATCAAGCAACGGCGGCTACCAGAGCAGCTGTCCAAGCTGGCTGATAGGATACAGCTCAGTGGCAGGTAAGGACTGGTTTTATTGATTCATTTTTTCAATTATTTATACAGTTTTGTCCTGTCTCTTGTACAAAAGCTAGCAAATACTATCAAGTCTCCCCTTCCTCTTGACCATTCCTATCTTAAAATCCCCCTCTTCCATAGTCCCTTATTATTGAACACTTTGTCTTTTTCTATTTAAACTCAAGTCACATCATAGTCACAACACCAGGTGGTTGTTAATAATTACTCAATGTGATACTATGAATAACTCTAACAACAAAAGTACTTATTTTGAATATGTGCTTTGTGTTAAGATTTCTACTGGACCAACAAAATAGAGACAGATTATCTATCTACAATAGAATACCTGCTTGTAAATACTAAACGAGCTCCCTGCTCTTCCCCTCTCTCTAGATACTACCTGAAGAGCAACATGGAGACGGAGACCCTCTGTTCAGACGAGGACGCCCAGGACCTTCTTCGTGAAGGCCAGATCTCCCTCCTCCAGCTCTCCACTGTGGAAGTAGCCACGCAGCTCTCCATGCGCGCCTTCGAGCTCTTCTGCGCCATCGAGCCCACCGAGTACATCGATGACCTGTTCAAGCTCAAGTCCAAGACGGGCTCGTTTTGCCTCAAGCGCTTCGAGGAGGTCATCAACCAAGAGACCTTCTGGGTGGCGTCGGAGGTGATCCGGGAGCCCAACCAGCTCAAGCGCATGAAGATCGTCAAGCACTTCATCAAGATTGCTCTCCATTGTAGAGAGTGCAAGAACTTCAACTCCATGTTCGCTATCATCAGGTGAGGTGGGAGAGGAGGAGGACGAGAGGAGACCAGGTGGCCATGTTGTATTGTTGTGATGTGGATGGGTTAAACCGATTGTGAAGAGTTTTACACCAAGTCCGGGACTTATGCTGAATCAGCTGTGTTTGTGTGGTGTTGGAACAAAAGCCTGAAAACCTTTTCATCCTCTAGAACCAGAGTTAGCCCCCTAACCCTAATCCCCAGAGGTTAGCATACCCCCTCTACATTATCAGCCTTCTAACTTCACTGTCTGTCTGTGGTCCTCCCCCAACAGTGGTCTGAACCTGGCGCCGGTATCTAGACTCCGGGGAACGTGGGAAAAGCTCCCCAGTAAGTACGAGAAGCTGTTTGGGGACCTGCAGGACCTGTTTGACCCGTCCAGGAACATGGCCAAGTACCGCAACGTGCTCAACAACCAGAACCTCCAGCCACCCATCATCCCCCTATTCCCCGTCATCAAGAAGGACCTCACCTTCCTGCACGAAGGTAGCCAATGACACACTTTGTCATTTTGTATCACAAAATGTGTTCAGAAACATTCATTTTGCAACCCAGAACCAAATCTTAAGATAAACGCCCACCCTTCTCAATGCTTCTGCCAAAGCCCGTCCCCAGCCCTTCCCTTTCCACTGTCAGATTCAGCACGTGTCGCCAACAGACCTTCACAAGAGACTATAAATACATTGGCTATTTGTCTACCATTTTTGTATAGGATGTTGCACTCCACTGTATGCCAATACTCTACTACAAGGCATCTTAATCAATCTGCGATAACAAATAGTCTCTCTCGTCTTTCCCCAGGGAACGACTCAAAAGTGGACGGCCTGGTGAACTTTGAGAAGCTGCGTATGATCGCCAAAGAGATTCGCCACGTGGGTCGCATGGCCTCCGTCAACATGGACCCTGCACTCATGTTCAGAACCAGGTAACATCGGGAAAACCAATATAATCCCAGAAGACTAACAACGCTTCACCATCCCCTATACGTCCAATCAAATCACTGTCACTGATTGTTCACATGTAGATTGTCAATATTCCGCGCTTCCACGCTTTTCCCTTGAGCAGCCGTTTCCCCGGGCAACCCAGCTATTTCCTGTATTCTGTACTCTCCACTTATCGTTGGCGTAAAACCACAGTGCTCATGTGTAAGTGTGTGTGTCTGACTGTGACTATGTATGTCCACCATGCTGTGATGTCACTTCCGGGTGTCGGTGGTTGTTATCAATGTTTGTCTCTTTCTCGCTATTGTGGGCCTCTGGTAAACTTGCTCATCTTGGTGGCTCTTTGTGGTCTATCCTGTCTAAGCTTGTCTCCCTCTCTTTCTCTCTCTCTCGTTCTCTCTCTCCCTGTGCACTCTTTGCCCTCCACGCTTCACTGTTCATGGCTATCCCTTCTAGGAAGAAGAAATGGAGGAGTTTAGGGTAAGTTTTGGTGACCGACCTTTCCATGCTTTTTTCTTTTGCCCCATTTGTTCGCTCCCTCCCTTCCTCATTTCTGGGGCCTTGTTTGTTTGTTTGTTTGCTTTTAGTGCTGATTTTACTACCCTGTATGGTTTGATACCCTTCTAACACTGCTTGGCTCTGGCAAAAATGTGTTTAAAATTGGAAATTAAAATCACTTTTGCTTTTTTCAGGTCACACCACCATTTGTGAATTCTCAAAATATTTCGCAATTATGCATTAAAACTGAGAGCGATTTGCATCCCATGCAATTCCCAATCTATGAACTAGCAAAAGTGATTACTTTGTGTGTTTTCCCAGCTAAGATAGCCTACTTACCAAAAATGGCATGCCTACTTTTGTTTTGCATCAGTTTGCCATAGTTTGGATTTATCAGCCTCCAGACTGAAAATATCTTCAACATGAAAGTCTGTAGTGTGCTACAATGACAAACAGGGCATAAAATGAACGCCTGCCAAATGCGGGTAGATTTAGGTATTGTGGGGGTAAGAATGTCTATTCACCAGCCACAATGGCGGGTGGTCAATTTGCAGGACTCTACAGTGCAAACATTACATTCACGAATAAAAATAGTCAAAAGTCAAGTATGAGTAAATGTGCAAGTTAGGGTTAAGAAAATGCTGCCATAGCAGTTTTCAAAGTATTTCTGCTGTTTTGTTTGCTAATCACACAAGAAATATGAATCCTCACGCAGCAACACTGGCAGGGGAGTGAAGTGCTGATACATTCGTTATTGGAGGCGATGCGCACAGGTCTAATTTACTCAAGTCTACAAAGTGAGACTTTGTCCTTGTTTTTTGGCTATTTACATTGTTTGTTCACAAGCTCAAAGACCCACGTGACTCGAGTCTTCCGTTACCATGGTAACCTCCAGGCCTTAAAGGGGCAGCTGAACATTTTGTCCCTGATATTTTGGTTAAAAGACTCGGGTCACAATACATCAAATTTAACAATAAACCACATTACCTCTTACGTTTCTTGTTTTAGAAACATTACAAAGCATGTCATCTGTTGTTTTTAATGTAATTATGGCCCCAAAAATATTTTGGCTGGTAAAAAATCTGAGTGTATGGTAGATTTTTTAAATCTACCTGCCATTGTGGCTGGCGGACCAAAAAGTTCATTTTAGGCCCTGCAGCCAGACTAGTCATGCTTTACATTACAGCATTACAGTGGCCTAGGAGGTACTATACCACTATACTATGTATGTACTCAGTATGTACCATAGTTTCTGCTGAAAAGGCATTTCAATACAACTACCTTGGTGTTTACCACAGAAATGACTATACATCACTATTTGAACCCTCAACACACACACACACCTCCCCTTCCTTAGAATGCATGGAATGTTCTGGAGCTGAGAGGAATGCCCCCAAAGCCTCTCGGTCTCTGCATGTCAGACTCTCAAACGACCCTCCTCTCTACTACCTTCCAGGACATCTACATATTAGTACACACACATAGTCTGATGGTGGTCTCGCTCTCCCCTCTCCATTTCTATGTGTGTGTTTTGTGCGTGTGTCTGTGTGTCTGTGTGTCTGTGTGTGTGTGTGTGTGTGTGTGGTGTGGTGTGTGTGTGTGTGTGTGTTGTGTGTGTGTGTGTTCGTGTGTGTGTGTGTGTGTGTGTGTGTGTGTGTGTACACGCGTGTGACCAGGTCTCTTAGCCAGGGCAGTGCCAACGCGGCGGTGCTGGACGTCACCCAGACAGGCGGGCACAAGAAGCGGGTGAGGCGCAGCTCCTTCCTGAACGCCAAGAAGCTGTATGAGGATGCCCAGATGGCCCGCAGGGTCAAGCAGTTCCTGTCCAACCTCAGCCTGGAGACCAACGAAGAGGCGCTGCAGACCCTCTCGCTGCAGTGTGAGCCCTCCATCAACACACGTAAGTGCTGGAGAGAGTACATGCTGTGCACACACACCCACACATACGCGCACTTGTGTTCTCTGACTGCAATGTGAGCCCTCCATCAACACATGTAAATGTTGCACACATGCATGCTGTGTGTACACCAGCACACCGGGTGGCCATTGTGGTTCAGCAGCAACACTCTCCTTCAACCCTTTCTCAGTGCCCAAGAATGCCGGTGGCAGTAAGAGGCCAGACACGTCTCCGGTGGTGTCCAGGGCTGCCAGCCAGCAGAGGGGCCAGCTGCAGAAGGGCAACCAGGCCCTTCAGGTGCCCGCTGTGGCCCTCTACCCCTCCCGCAAGAAAGTGCCAGTCAAGGACCTGCCACCATTCGGTAAGAACCTGCACAAGTTGAGGGGAAAACATATTATGCACGTTTTAGAACATTGTATGGTGTCAGAAAGAAACAATCTGTGATTCCTCTAAGGAAAATGCATTCATTTCAGTTTCAGGTCAAATGTACCTGATCACAATGTTGCTTGTATTGTTGGTAGCTAGTTTAGTTAGACAATATGGGCTGGAGATTCTAAGGATTAATCTGCGTCTGGAAAATTGGCCCTTTCTGAATGCTAATTTTGACTATTTTGTTTTGAAGGCACGAGTTCCCCTCAGTCGCTGAAGAAGATCCTATCGCTGTCGGAGGAGGCCAGCGAGCGTCACAAGCGTCAGACAGAGGACACGGTGTCTAATGCCTCCCAGCTCTCCTCCCCTCCCACCTCCCCCCAGAGCTCGCCCAGGAAGGGTAAAATTATAATCCCCTCCATTCAACCTCAGCCCAGTCCCCCCTCACCCATACAGAGACTCAGCAAATTACTGCTGACACCTAGTGGTCATAGAGGGGAACTACTTGTTCAGCCTACTGTGATGTCGTGTTGATATAGAAACAGTTACTCAAGGTTTTTGGGGGCTATGGGACATGACCCATGAAAATGGAAAGTTGTGCTTTACTTGTGGAGTTACAATACATTTAAAAGGCACACACCATAACTAGGGCTGGGCGATATGGCCTAAAAATCATATCTCCATTTTTTTCAAACTGATGGCGATTCACGATATATATTTCGATTCTCTTTGTGTTCTCTAAATAACCGTTGTCGTACAATTAAAGGTCAAATACACTGCATTTCAAACAGTCTGCAATAATCTAATGAATTCAGGCCTTGTAAAGTTATACCTAGGCTAAATATATGCCTTCCACAATCATAAGACCAACTAATAATTGTATTATTTTCTCAGAATAGTTTAGCCTGCTTTTTTGTTGTTGCAATAATCACTGATCTGGCGATCAAGTCTATCTACTGTATGAAAATGCCCTTTTTTGTTACAAATTTAACTAGAGTCATACATAGTCATTATTAGTGAATGTGCGCTAACTTCTTGTAGCAGGCATTAGGCTATAGAAAATGAACACAGGTCTCATCAACAATCTCTCAAGCCCACGTGCTAGGCACTAGCCAGCTAATCTTTGTGTTTCAAGTTTAGCCAACAAAGGTTGAACAGTTGAATTGTTATGAACACACCCTTCTGTCCGTCTCCAACTGTTTGAACAGCGCGCAAGCCTGTCCACTTTGTTCAGATGTTGAAATGAAAGTGGCCTACCTTATTTCTCAGAATGAGAACGAGTTGCCAATTCCTTATATTTCCTTTTAAATAATTGTTTTTAAATGCTTATTGTACATTTTATAGAACACAGAGTAGACAGCTCATAACAGTCTTTGGCTAAAATGCCGCTAGCCGTAGGTGGGACCCAAACGCCGCGCGTGACAAACTGAACATTCATTTTCCAGAATCGATGTTCATTGATACTCTCGTTTTAGTAGTGTCTGCTCTGCGCGCAATTTGAATAGTTGAGACGTAAAAAGGGTATCGTCGGAAAAGTGACCTTCTCTATTGCAGTAAAATAATGTCTCAGTGTGTTTGTGTTCATATGACCAATTCGGTTGGACCAAACCTCAAATGCCAATAGTGAGTTGAAACCGCTTGTCAGATAGGAAGATGTAATCTCTGAGCTTTGTTGGTGGGAGAGAAAGTGGGAGGGGCTTGGTGTGTGTGTGTGTGTGTGTGTAAACCATAAAGGATGAGGCGAAACAACCTCTCACTAAAATCTGACCAAAATAAGGCCAATACGTTTTTATGGGTTTATTTTGTACCTAAGCGTCGGACCTGCGTTCCCGCCTTTGGGACAACGACTCCCATTTTTAGGGTGGAGACATGAGCATCATGCCAGTCTATACAGATCTCTGGTGTAAATGGGTAGGTGCACAGAGGAGTGAAAGACAGGAGACCAAATACAGCATGGGAACAAGCGGACACAAACGCTCATGAATACGAAAAAGAACAAAACCTAGATTCTTGCGATACAGGGTTTTGGAATATCGCGCAAAACCCCCCACATTCAAATGAATTCGATATATCGCCAAGCCCTAACCGCAACACTAAACTGTCCCTTAGCCAAGCCATTCTTAGAGAACGCCTAGTCTACGCTGGTCCATATTGGAATCGGCTATCCCCTGAAACCCACACAGCAACCACCCCAGACGCCCCTACCTCCCATCCCAACTACCTCACCCCTTACATACTGTGTTGCTGTCCTGTGTCCTGTCTGTGTGTGACGGTCTCTTTGCCTTGCTGCACGTAGGGCTCGGGACACTGAAGGGCCAAAGTGTCCGGAAGGTTACCTTTACCAGTAAACAGACAGCCACAGGTAAACTAAGCCCGGCCCTAAACCTAGACAGATGCTGCTGCCCTTGAACACATACTGGGGCTCCCCATATGCTCCCCCCCTTATACATGCAGGGTATTTGTTGTTCAATTCCAACCAAGTCTTAAATGATGACTAATATTGCAATGTTTTTTGATTAGGTAACAAATCAGAGTCGTGTTCATTAGGCACCAAATGGAAGAAAAGAGAAACAGGAGAGGGACTACCTAAACAGGTCCAATAAGAAACGGTTTTCCGTTGCAAAAAAATGAACACGACCCAGTTGACCTTACAAAGTGGAACTGGTTGGAACCTGTATATATAGGGGGGGGGGGGGGGGGCTTGTGTCGCCCCACTCGTCTTAGTAGCTGAGTTGCTGCTGTGATGTCTAGTAGTGTTACACATAGTACGGCAGTTGCTTCAGAAGATTGAGCGCTCAGTTGCTGCTGCTTCACCGACGATAGGGGAGTGTGCTTAGAAGCCACTAGAAGCTCTTCGGTCCACCGGGGGGAAACGAATGCACTCATTATTGGATGGGTTTCCTAGACTGTCTTGACGCCAGGACACCGGACTTCATTTTCTGAATGGTAGCTGGAGGTTGGTCTGCCCAGTGGGTTTAATGTCACAGAAGACTCCATTTTTGATGACTGGTGTGCAAAGTGGGAGAGGAAGTTGAAAGGGTTTATGCCTCTGAGACGGGGTTCTTGATGTGTGTGAATGGGATTTCTTTGTAATGTCAGTCATTGTGACTCCGGGCTAAAGGTGTCAGGATCTTTTTTTTTTTTTGATTGGATCGCTGCCCCAAGCACGTTCTGAGGTTTGTTATAGAGTTGGGTCTCGCTGTGTATTTCTCCTATCCTTTTCTTAGGCTAGTGATTCTAGGTGGGTAGTGGGTTCTTTGAATATTATTTTGACCATGACTTGAGGGTGTTCAAGTTTTACGTTCTCTGGTGTGCTGAGTGAAGGTGGTGATTTGAGAGGTTAGACGTTTGTTTTTCTAGGTGCAGTTAGAAAGATACGTTTCTCGTAGTGATCCTATGTGTTTTCTTATTATGCCTGCTGTTAATCCATGCTAGGAGGTTCTGAACGTTTCAACCCTCTGAACACAACCCCGTGGACTAGTCGATTGGAATCAGTCAGTTAATTGTAACCACCCCCTCCTCTCTCCAGGCTACCCAAGAACGGGAGACACCTACTCAGACTCGGGTCACAGCGAGATTTCGTCGCGCTCCAGCCTGGTCAGCAACTCCTCCTTCGACATGGCCCAGGAGGAGAGGAGGGGGCTCAGGCACTCAGGAGGGGTGGGAGACCCCCACGCTGGAGGGGTGCGTCTGGAGAGGAGGGCTACGACCGACTCTGATCAGTACAGCCTCGGGTATGAATCAATGCTGACAATTTACAGTTACAGTGATGAGTTTAATTTCAAAAGTTGAAAACGGAAGATTTCTCATCCCAGCCCTTTATTTGTCTACCTGTCCGCTGTGTTGTCGATGAATGGAGAAACCATTGTAAATGTGTAGCTTGTCTCTTATCCCCTTCCCACACAGTTCCTACTCGTCCATGCAGGACTGCCGGGGCCTGTACCCCTGCGCCATGGTGCTCTCCTCCCCCAGCTCGGAGGAGTTGACCCAGGACCAAGGGGACCGTGTCTCCCTGGACGCCGCCGATAGCGGCCGTGGCTCCTGGACCTCCTGCTCCTCGGGCTCCCATGACAACATCCAGACCATGCAGCAGGGACGCAGCTGGGAGACCCTGGCCTTTGGACCGGGGGGTGTTGTCGGCGGGAGCGTTGGTGTCCACCCGCACGGGGGGCCTGAAGCATTACTAGGGGGCCCCGCTGGACTGTGGGCGTCCCAGGCTAGAGGGAGCTGGGCATCGGCCTCTTCATCTTCCTCTGCAGCGTACTGGGGCGAGGACTCGGAGGGTGACACGGGCACGATTAAACGTCGAGGCGGGAAAGACGTGAACGCTGACCCAGAGACGAGTAGTATCACGTCCATGGGGTCTGACGAGGCCAAGCAGCACGGGAGGCCATCGCCCATCACCGCTGGCAACAAGGGTCTTATCAGTGAGTTGACCTCTGAAATGTTTGTTTGTCTGTTGTGTTGATGTAAGGGTTAAGCTGTCCTCATAGGCTAATGTTAGGGTGTCCATACCTGTTCCCAATGTTAGGGTGTCCATACCTGTTCCCAATGTTAGGGTGTCCATACCTGTTCCTAATGTTAGGGTGTCCATACCTGTTCCTCAACAAATTAACAGGTTCCTGATGAAAGGTCGGGTTTTACAATGTTCTGAAAATGCCAAACCCTGCTCACATGCATTCATGCTTTTTACGATTTGTGTACATCCATGGAGAGAAGTGCATGTCAGCTGAATTATGTCCGCATGTAGATCTCCATGCCAACACTTTTTCTGGGAGGTGTGTGTGGCGCAGATGCGTAAAGTATTAATTCCAATTAACTCCACCATCTTTCACCCCCCCCCCCCTTCAGCGCGAAAGGAGAGCCGGTACCGCGAGCCCCCTCCAACCCCGCCGGGCTACACTGCCCTGACAATCTCTGACTTCAGCGAAGGGCAGACGCAGTCGCCGCCCCCGGCCCACTCCGGCCGCCGCCCGCCCGATTACACCACGGCCTTGCAGCGCTCGCGCATGGTCACCCAGTCGCCTGACTCCCATCACCACCACCAGGCCCAACAACATGCCAAGCGCCAAGGGCTCCACCGCACCCGCTCGCCAGGCGAGGAGGAAGAGCCTGAGGAGGAAGAGGAGGGTGAGTCCTTGTCTCCCAAACTAGTCGCTCTGAGGAAGACAGTGGCACACACAACACCAGAGACAACCAGGCCATGAGATGAGTGTACGGGTTACAGGGCAGGTCCCCCTCAGGCTGAGGTAAATGACTGATTTATACCAACGATAACCTGCATGCCCACCAGGAACAACACGGACTTGAACCACTACCCCCATATCCACCACAAACCTAGTCCGGTCCCAGCTTTGTTTGTGCCGTCTTGCCAACTCCTATGGGGAATGAGCATTGAGGAGATGTCAAGACAGCACAAACAGATCTTGGACCAGGCATTGCACAAACCCACCACGGCATCTCATGTGCATGAAGTCATCATGCTTGGACCAAAGCTTACCAAGCTCACCAGGCATTAGCGACATTTTGCTCCTCACTCTCTCTACTGTCTCTCACGTCACAAGTAGTGTCGAATGGCATTCATCTGCGGGCACAGTTGTGTTGACGATGCTTGCACACATGCACCTCCATCCCTGGCAGTGTTTTTCACACTTTTTGCACTTAACATTGCTGTTTGTAGCCAATATGCATATTGTTCAGTTTTGATAGTTGTTATGATACGGTAAGTTCACATAGAGGACAGTTAGTGATGTTTTTGTGGGGGTTTCTGCTTCTGTGATGCTTTTACAGGATTTTACCATCGTGTTAATTAACCAACATTGCAACAAAAAAAAAAAACATTTTTCTTTCTCTTTTTCTCTTGCCAGAGGATGAGCAGGTATCAGCAGTCTGAGAACGGTCTTCTGCTGGATGTCCTTTGCAGTGACTTGAAGTCCCTTCCATGGGGGTGGAACAAGAGAGACTGACTTGATTGATTGATGGACAGACCAATCCAGTACGTACGTGCCTGCCTGCCTCCTCTTCCGGACTCTCCGTCATTGGTGGACTCCTCTGCTCGTATCCCCCCCCCCCGCCTTAAAGCATCATGGGGGGTTGAATGACCCTGCATGCAAAAAAAGAAAATACTGTGAAGAAGAAGATGGAGAGATGGAAAAAGAAAGACACAAAATGCCTGGCACTTTGGGGGAAAAAAGAAAAACAAGTCAAACGGTTTTGCTGAAAAAAACACAGCTAGGTGCGGCAACCGCGTACACACACACACACACACACACACACACACACACACACACACACACACACACACACACACACACACACACACACACACACACACACACAGCTGTCCTGGAACAGCTTTCCAAGACTAACACCCTATCCCAACCCCACCTCGCTTTACACACAGTATCATGACGTGTTGAGCTTTGTCTGCACTTTTTAATTTTCTACTTTATAAAACGAGAACAAAACGGACAATGACGATGGAGGACAAAAAAATGACATTTGATCAATTTTTGAACTTTCTTCTAGGTTTCTAGAGGTCTTCTTTCCAAGAACTATTGCACTCGGGGGGGGGGGGGGTAAAAGCGGCTATACCCAAGTCTCATATCCCTGTGTGGACTCTGAAAAACAGATCTGTCAAACGTAAGAGTTTTATTCCACAATTACAGTATTATCTTGTCATTCACATATTAGACATATCCTAATGGTGGCTCAACCCCCACTGCTAACTGGACAGTCACAGTGTGAGAAATCAGTTGGGGTGACCAATATGTCATTTGGGGTAACCAACATGCACGTTCATAATCGAATGTTCTGACACACACTGGGCAAGTCTGGCTTCAGCACTTCTCAGTACAACTTTAGGTTTTCGTGTAACCCTACATTCCCAACCCTGGCCTGGATATCTGTCTATTTCCGATATGGCCAGCCACATCTTCAGTTCTAGGTCATATACGATATGTGGCAGGTTGTGTGGATCATAGCAGTGGCCCAACTAGGGAGTCAATCTGGCTATTTGATATCCATGTTTTAACCCAGGTCATCTGGTGACTTATATTAATTCTGTATTTTAGACAGCATTTTAAAGGACAACTACAGGAGATTTATCTTGGCTTAGTCTTGTCCCTAATGGGTTGTGATGTTAAAAGATAAGCACAAAGGGTATTTATACCCGATTGGCAAATCAACCAACTCGGGGAACGTGTTTTTAGTTATGCACCCCAAAGGCAAGTCAAGGCTTAAATCCTATACAGGTGAATGGAGTCTCAGGCCTTTCAGTGGTGCTACATAACCAAACACTTTCCCTGGGTTCTGTCAACCATTTAAAGTAACTGTCAAGTGAAAATCTAACTTTAAATAGTTCATATTCTGTTAACTCATGCCCAAATAATGTTGACTCATCCTATCCTGGTATTTGTCGCCAAACATTAATTGGAGAAAAACACTTACATTTTCTTTTTTTTTTACATATCAAGCAGACCATTTAAAAAAAAAATGCTTGCTATTTCATCATAGAGAATGATGTGCTGGCCAATCAGCGGTCTACTTGCATGAATATGTTTTATGACAGGTATATGCCCACACCATTCCAACACACAAGCTGCTTTTCTTTCTTTTTTTGCGGAAGGAAAACGATTTCACTCAGTGTAATATTATAGGTCATATTTCATAGAAATCTGGAAACGAAACACAGGACAGTTACTTTTAGAATGAACTAGAATACACCTCTCCTACCTTGCTGTTGGCTACATCCTCCTCTTCATTGAAAAGTCCTCCGCTGTCACAGGCGTCAAGATCAATGGATTTGTATATTACTAGGCAATGCTAGCATAGAGCAACCTGTATTTCCACCATTTCTTAGCATCGTTGGAATTGACTGAAGAAAAATGATTGAATATGTTTGTTTTGACTCCGGTGGGGGAAGTTACCCAGATGAAAGAATTAACTTTTGAAGGCTGCCAATCAGAATTAGTGTCACTTTTGTGTTGTTTTTCTTTTCACTGAGTTGCGCTGATCACATTGATCAGTAGTTAGAAACGATGGACTGAGAAGGAGAAGTAAAAAAAACAAGTGCTGTGTTTTTCACTGTGGGCTGTTCCTACACTATTATCATTTCTGTCCATTTGTATTATTTTCATGGCAGCCGATAGATTGTCAACAATGCGTGGAATACAATGGTGACATGCATCATCATTCACTCTTTCAGCTCTGGAGATCATGTGCATATTAGCAGGCCAAGGGCCTATTTGGAGAAACAAAGACGTTGCACAACATTGTACAAGCATAAAGATAATTGTAGTAGGTAGAACTGCTACTCCGTTTTGATGTGTGATGTTAAAGTGAGAAGTGTACATTTAGCTGGTGATTTTTCTCATACTTTCTTCTACTACTTTGACCTGTATGTCTTTTAAAAAGACAATCGGCGGAGTATGTTTCGGTTGTTTTTTTTTGTATTTTTAATACAATAATTGTAAATATTGGTTATATTTTTGTTGAAATGTACTATGTTTATGCCTCAACATCCAGTTTGTATGAAGCTGGGAAATCAATAAATACTACAAAAGTTATCAATTCATAGGTTTAAATGCACTTTTTTCCCCTGCATTTTCAGGTTTCCTCTTTTGAATATAGTTCCTTACCAAGACCTAACCTACACACCATCTAGTGTTTGCACAAAATAAGACATGGAAGTGACTTGAAATGTGTAACTCTCATACTTTTATAACAGACAGCAGTGTATGTCAGAAATATATATTTATTTATTTGTACTTTTTTTTACATTTATTTGGAATAGTTATGACTACAATTAATGTGACAGCAATGTAAGGTATAGTTAACCATGTTTTCTACAAATGTTTTCTACCAGAGAGAATGTGTTTTATGTTCACTGATCATATTTCTTACCCAAAAATATTTTTTAACACCTTACAAACTTTTCAGAACTAAAGTTGTTCATGGCCATTGACTGGAGCCTGCCCTTTATCAATGTAACATGTTTCTTTGTGTTAGAGCACCTTCAGACCTTGCATTAGTCATTGGTTACATTTTATCCACTATGAATGAAGAAACTCTGGGGTGAGAGCCAAGTAGACAGCCTACCAAGTCTCTGGTGTGATACAGTGTAAAGAAAGCACATGATCATAATCCATCTCTACAATCCATACTGTAGGCCCATGCTCAATCCCTCTTTAAATTGGAAAAGAGGCAGAGAAGAAATCTCATTCCTACAGTAAACCATTATTTGATGGAATTGCACACTGTTATAAAGTGAAAAGCTGCAGAACAGCACCAGGGCAGAGGAGATCCAGAAGCATGCATGAGTTGCCTACAGACAGCCGAAGTCTAAATAGAGGGTCTCTGAGCCCCTCATGCAGTGGGAAGGCTCCAACATGTGCATCCTTCCTCCCTGTATGACCTAAGTGAAGCCAATGCAGCAGCTAAGGTTAGAAGTAGCTCACTACACATCAGCGCAAGGAAGGAAGGCTCCAAGATGCTGCTCCTTCCTCACTGCGCACTCGTCCTCCATCCTCCCTGTGTGCTCGTGATCTTTCCTGCCGATGTGACCTGAGTAAATACAATGCAGCCGCTAAAGGTGCGAGTGGCTCATTACACATCAACACAGGATTGAAAGGCTCCATGATGCTCCTTCCTCCTCCCTGAGTGAAGCCAGTGCGGCCACTCTGGATGCAAGTAGCCAGCGTATACAATTAAAGCTGTATAGCCTATGATACACAATGAAAGCAGTAATTGGCACCATTGAGTCCCACGGGCAGTACATGATATGCCTAGTATACTGCTACATACAATTAAAACTACAAACATTGTAAGAGTACTACACGCACAATGAAAGCAGTAGTCAATGCACAGGCTTTATAGTATAGAAGACAACAGCTAGGCCTACATACAATGAGAACTATACTGAACAAAAATATAAACGCAACATTCAACAATTTAAAAGCATTTACTGAGTTACAGTTCATAAGGAAATCAGTCATTTGAAATAAATTCATGACTGGGAATACAGATGTGCCTATGTTGGTCACCGATACCTTAAAAAAGGGTAGCGACGTGGATCAGAAAACCAGTAAGTGACTGGGGCGACCACCATTTGCCTCATGCAGACCGACATCTTTGAGTAGAGGTGATCAGGCTGTTGAATGTGGCCTGTGGAATGTTGTCCCACTCCTCTTCAATGGCTGTGCGAAGTTGCTGGATATTGGCGGGAACTGGAACACGATGTCGTATACACGGCAATCCAGATCATCCCAAACATGCTCAACGGGTGACATGACTGGTGAGTATGCAGGCCATGGTAGAACTGAGACATTTTCAGCTTCCAGGAATTGGGTACAGATCCTTGCGACATGGTGGCGGATGAAACATGAGGTGATGGTGGCGAATGAATGGCACAGGTCCAAAAGGCTTCTACCCCCAAGCCACAAGACTCCTGAACAGCTAATCAAATGGCTACTCAGACTATTTGCACCCACCCCCCCACGCTGCTGCTCCTCTCTGTTATTAGCCACCTTAACAACCCTACCTGCATGTACATAATTATCTTAATTACCTCAACACCGGTGCCCCCGCACATTGACACATTGACTTTGTCCCGGTACCCCCTGTATATAGCCCCGACTATTGTTATTCACTGCTGCTCTTTATGTAACAGTTGTTAAAGTACTTTATGAATTTCACCAGGTTCATATATTAATATCGCATGTTGATTTGTTATTATGCATGCCTGCATCCTGGGAATAGGGGAGTGTGTACTTATGTTTTGCCCTGCGTGCTCGTGCTCAAATCATTTTGATGCACTGTGAGAGGTAGGCACGCTTTTTCTGTCTTCAGAAAGTTTGATTATTTTAAGCACAAAGTCGTATGAATAATGAATAATGTTGTATATTTAGAGGTTAGGGTACTCTTGTTAACGGGTATGCACAAAATCACAAGCGAGAGAGTTCCACATTACATTTAAACTGTTCAATCAGTGTGAGGAGTGAAGGCTCTGATGGGCATTGACTAGAGCAGTGAAGTCAGGTGTAGTTTCTGACGTCGCTAAGCGCAGGATTGCTGAGAGGTGAGAGTCAGTAAGAGATGACCTGTGCCTTGACTTGTTATATTTCACCACTGAAAATGCCTGTTCACATACATAGGTTGACCCAAACAAGTACAAACATCTTCTGAGCATGACTCCTAATCTTTGGAAAGTTATGTTTATCGAGAGATGCATAGAACCTCGTCAGTGACATTGTTTTGAATAGTTCTCCAATCACTGCATCTGACTGAAAATCAATAAGCTTAAGTTGCAGGTCAGTGGGAGGTTTATCCACATTGAAGGTTGTAAGAATATTTTAAGATAATAAACAACACAGAGGACTAGAGGTCAATATGGAATTAACGATCAATGGAAACATCCTGTCGCTTTGTTCTGTGGAGAAAATCACTGAGGACAGGGGAGAATGAACATCGACCATCTACTCCCCAGCATGATTCATTCTCTTTGAATAACCCTATTTTTCTCCCGATTTGCTTTGGGGGTCTGTATTATTGAAGAGTAACATCAACTGCTAACAAGGTGAAAGGAGAGGAAACCAACAGCATTTAATTTTCCAACACTTTGAATTCCTCAAAACGATGAGAAATCACCGTTCAAAGCTCGCAGCAGCGATGTATACTTCTACCACTGGTCATCTGATAGTGAACAGACTAGTAGTGTCAGAAGGTGGGTGAGATTGTTGGCTTCTACTTGGCAGGTCAGGAGAAGTAATTTTCCCTTGAAGGCTCTCTCTTCCAACAGTGAGACAAACTTTCTGTGGTTTAAAGATTTTGCTCTTATGAAGTTTACCACTTTAGTGACTGTATCCACAACATGGCTCATTTTCAGAACACATTTACAGAGCACCTCCTGATGAATAATGCATAGCAGGAAAAATAATGCTGATCTGGGCTCAGCTACTTGATCTTGTATCCTTTTCAAAAGGCCAACGTTTTTTCCTGTCAAGTTTGGGCACCCATCAGTGGTCACACTGGATAACTTTTCAAAACTCAGTCCTAGCTTTGCCACACACTTATTAACCTCCTCCAATAAATATTTCCCTGTGGATGTGCTCTTCATTGACTGCACAGAAGCAAACTCCTCTGTAATTTCAAAGTCTGGGGTTATGCCTCGTAAGAATATCAACAACTGCGCCGGGTCACGTGCATCACTGCTCTCATCCAGGGCCATGGAGAAAAGGTGAAATCCTTTACCTTGTCTTTCAACTGTTGTTCCATATTCTCTGTGATGTCCTCAACACGCCGTGTCACTTTTCGTATTGATAGGGAAACATTTTCAAACACCAATTTCTTGTCGGGGCAAAGTATTGCTGCAGAGTCAATTAAACATTCTTTAATGAATTTGCCCTCAGCGAATGGCTTGCTATGTTTAGCAATTTTGTGGGACAGTACATAGCTAGCTCTCGCAATTCCATCGTTTGCTGAATGCAGTTTTGTGAAAAGTCCTTGCTGCTTTTGCAACTGAGAAAGCAACTCTTTCGATGCACTTGCCCTCTGCTCAGAAGGAAGTGTCGGGACAAGTTGTAGTCTTTCAAGACAGCGTTGTTCTCTTTGCACACTAAGCACACAGCATTCCCTGATACCTCAAATAAAGAAATATTTCAATGTCCACTCTTGCTGGAACACCCTACGTTCATTCTCTACTTTCCTTTTCTTTGAAATCTTAGAAACTCATTTTTGAGCAATTTCTAGCTAGCTACTATTTAACTGTGACTTGTGTGTCAGCCTGTCAGTCACTGTCTGTCCTCGTGTAGTTGTTGTTTATACGTGCCTTCAAAATAAATGTCCCACAAGCGGTGGGAGTTAAATCATTACACAAAGGCGAGTATTCATTGGGCTTTTAATTTTAATAACAAATACGTTTTTCAAAACTTTACTATCGCAAACTCTTTGTGATCTGAGATTCTGTGGGCCGTATTGAATCAGGTCGCGGGCCGCATACGGATCCTGGTGCCGGCTTTTGCCCAGGCCTGGTTTAGGGTGTCTGGTCACGGCTCACATCAACACCATTATACAAATCTTTCAAAGCACTTCATGGCTACAGACATGAGTGCTACGGGTCGGTAGTAATTTAGGCAGGTTACCTTGAAACATGTTGGTATTACAGACTCAGTCAGGGAACAGTTTAAAATGTCAGTGAAGACATTTGCCAGTTGGTCAGCGCATGCTCGGATTACACGTCCTGGTAATCGTGAATGTTGACCTGTTTAAAGGTCTTACTCACATCGGCTGTGGAGATCACACAGTCTCCCAGAACAGCTGATGCTCATGCATGTTTCAGTGTTACTTGCCTCGAAGCGAGCATAGAAGTAATTTAGCTCATCTGGTAGGCTCGTGTCACTGGGCAGCTCGCGGCTGTGCTTCCCTTTTGTAGTCTGTAATAGTTTGCAAGCCCTGCTACATCTGACGAGCATCGGAGCCGGTTTAGTACGAGTCAATCTTTGTCCTGTATTGATGCTTTGCCTGTTTGTTGGTTCGTCAGAAGGCATAGCGAGATTTCTTATAAGCGTCCGGGTTAGAGTCCCGCTCCTTGAGAGCAGCAGCTCTACCTTTTAGCTCAGTGCGGATGTTGCATATAATGCATGGCTTCTGGTTTGGGTATGTACGTACGGTCACTGTGGGAACGACGTCATCGATGCACCTATTGATGAAGCCAGTGACTGATGTGGTGTACTCCTCAATGCCATCAGAAGAATCCCGGAACATATTCCAGTCTGTGCTAGCAAAACAGTCCTGTAGTTTAGCATCTGCTTCATCTGACCACTTTCTTATTGACCGAGTCACTGGTGCTTCCTGCTTTAGTTGTTGCTTGTTAGCAGGAATCAGGAGAATAGAATTATGGTCAGATTTGCCAAATGCTTTGTACACGTCTCTGTGGAGTAAAGGTCTAGTGTTTTTTTCCCCCTATGGTTGCACATTTAACATGCTGGTAGAAATTAGGTAAAACGGATTTAAGTTTCCCTGCATTAAAGTCCCCAGCCACCCATGTCGTTGTTCAGCCACGACTCGTTGAAACATAAGATAACCGTTTTTAATGTCCCGTTGGTAGGATATATGTAGTCTATTTTATTTTCCATTGATTGTACGTTGGCTAATAGGACCGATGGTAAAGGGAGATTACACGCTCAACGCCGGATCCTTACAAGGCACCCGGACCTTCATCCCCGATATCTCCGTCTCTTTCTCCTGCGAATGATGGGGATGAGGGCCTTCCGACTCATTAAAGAAAAAGTAATCCTGCAGTACGGGTTGAGTAATCACTGTCCTGATATCTAGAAGCTCTTTTTGTTCATAAGTCACGGTGGCAGAAACATTCTATACAAAAATAAGTTACAAATAATGCAAAAAAAACACACAATAGCACAATTGGTTAGGGGATTGTAAAATGGCAGCCATTTCCTCCGGTGCCATTGTAATGTCTATGTTGTTCTCGGAGGCTACCCGGAACATATCCCAGTCCACATGATCAAAACACTTGAAGTGTGGATTCCGATTGGTCAGACCAGTGTTGAGTAGTCCTTAGCACGGGTACTTCCTGTTTGAGTTTCTGCCTATAGGAAGGGAGGAGAAAAATGGAGTCATGATCAGATTTACCGAATGGAGGGTCTTGTAGGCATCCCAGAAGTTTGAGTAGCAGTGGTCGAGTGTTTTAGCAGCGTAAGTACTACAGTCAATATGTTGATAGAACTTCGGTAACATTTTCCTCAAATTTGCCTTGTTAAAATCATCACAATCGCACCATGAATAGTTTATCATGAAACATACACCTCCGCCCTTCTTCTTCCCAGAGAGATATTTGTTCCTGTCTGCGCAATGAACTGAGAACCCAACTGGCTGAACGGACTCGGACAGTATATCCCGAGAGAGCCATGTTTTCGTAAAACTGAGTATGTTACAATCCCTGATGTCTCTCTGGAAGGAAATCCTCGCCCTGAGCTCGTCAACTTTATTATCCAGAGACTGAACATTATTGAGTAATATACTCGGAAGCGGTGGGTGGTGTGTGTGTCTCCTGAGTCAGACTAAAAGTCCACTCTGATTACCACTTTTCCGCCGGCAGTGTATTGGAACAACCTCTGGAATCAGTTCACCCTCAGTGCCCTGGAACAAAGGAACCGATTCTGGAAAGTTATATTCCTGGCTGTAATGCTGGTGAGTTACCGTGGCTCTGATATCCAAAAATGGGCTAATAATGTAAGAAATGACACATAAAAAAAAAATACTGCAAAGTTTCCTAAGAGCTCGAATCACTGCACGAATACTAATATTTAGAAACATGAAGTAGTTGTGTGTGAGTACTATTTCAGCCAATGTTATAATGTATGCACTGGAAGGTAGTTCATTAGGGTCACGTTGCAGAAGAAAATGTTCCATGGCTTGAATATCGCCCTCTTGTGGAATATTTGTGTATAATGACTCAACATCAAAATTAACTAACAAAGTATTCTCAGGGAGAGGATCAAGAGATTCAATCATAGAGATCATACTGCTGGTGTCCTATACAAAGGAGGGGAGATATTCTGCGAGTGGTCTAATAAAAAAGTTGATAAAGGGGCCGTTACTGCATCAATGGCCACTAAAATAGGCCGCCCTGGAGGTTTTGTAACGTTCTTGTGTAATTTCATCAAAGTATAGAAAGTCGCGATTTTAGGGTGTTGAATAGCCAAAAAGTAATGTTCTTTTTTTGGGTGATTTGACCAAAACTTAAATAAAAATCTAGGACAGTAAAGACAGTGTTCTGAAATTGAGAAGTGGGGTCACTTGTCTGACACTCATTTACATAAACTGTCCTATCAGCAGGGCAGGTAACAACTGACATACCGAATTGTAAATTAAGCAAAGCTTGTTTTTCATCCTTAGGTAAATTATGGAAAGATATGTACTCATGTTTGTTCTTAAAGAGATTACCAACATCTTTTTCAACGAGTCTGCAATATGTCTCAATAGAGTGATTGCGATTGGCTGGAGGTACAAAATAACTCTTACTTCTAAAAGGAGTATGAGTATGTGCAGGTGAGCAGCCTACATGTTAAGTTGAAATACCACGATTAGGGGAGCTAAAGTATTCCCTTAAACGGATGTTTCTAAAAAAAAAATTATAACATGTCTACTTTAACATCGAAATCGTTGCACTGAGTTGTAGGCACAAAATCAAACCCTTTTTTAATCAAGGACACATGGGCAGGGCTCAATATCTAGCCTTGATAAATTAAAGACCCTCAGTCCCGTGGGTTCTGAGTGAAGAAACGACTATCCCCCTCTGGTAGTTGTTTCTTCTTACTCCGTCGGGTAAACATTGGCACATTCTAAGATCACATTTTCGGACCCTCCCTTGGTCGTATTCGCGGGGCAGAAATCTCAGAACAATTGGTAAACTCTGATTTACCACCCGTCTATTTGCGCCTCTACCAGATGGAAACACTTGGCACTTACAAATGTAGATCCTTCAAACAGGGAAACAGATCCCAATCAAAGGTGTTATCGCGTGCTCCACTACGGCAGTTATTTATCTTATAACCTGTCCTTGTGTAAAAATTGTGTGGGTAAAACGAACCGCAAATAAAAAGTATGACTCTCGGGAACATCGTAGCACCATTAGGTGCAAAAACTCAACATACCCACTTACTTTTTGGAAGCGAACCACTCGATTTCGTCCCTACGTTATATCGGCATCGAACACGTCACCCTCCCTAGGAGAGGAGGTGACCTCGACAATTTATTATTAAAACGAGAGGCTGCCTGGATCTTTAATTTAAAGACCCTTGCTCCCTTTGGCCTCAATGTAGACTTTGATCTGAAGCCATTCTTGTGATTAGTCTGATTTTGCTGTTCATTGTATATGTTTTTAGGCCTATGTAGCCAAATTGTATCTATGATCGTATGCTATCCATTTATATTGTTTGTATGTTCTATTTATATCTGTAAATTAACCAATGATAAAGCCACACCCGGCCATGATTACATACACCTGTGTGTGTCCTTTGACACTATATAAACTACAGACTAGAGGTTGACCGATTAATCGGAATGGACTATTAATTAGGGCTGATTTCAATATTTCATAACAATCGGAAATCGGTATTTTTGGACACCGATTTGGCCGATTTATTAATTATTTTTTAACACCTTTATTTAACTAGGCAAGTCAGTTAAGAACACATTCTTATTTTCAATGACGGCCTAGGAACGAACGGTGGGTTAACTGCCTTGTTCAGGGGCAGAACGACAGATTTTTACCTTGTCAGCTCGTGGATTCAATCTTGCAACCTTACGGTTAACTAGTCCAACGCTCTAACCACCTGCCTCTCATTGCACTCCACGAGGAGCCTGCCTGTTACCTTGGCTTCTTACTGCATTCGTGTAAGTTGCTAGCTAGCATTAAACTTATCTTATAAAAAACAATCAATCAATCAATCAATCAATCATAATCACTAGTTAACTACACATGGTTGATGATATTACTAGTTTATCTAGCTTGTCCTGCGTTGCATATAATCGATGCGGTGCGCATTCGCGAAAAAGGTACCTAACCATAAACATCAATGCCTTTCTTAAAATCAATACACAGAAGTATATAATTTTAAACCTGCATATTTAGCAAAAATAAATCCAGGTTAGCAGGCAATATTAACCAGGTGAAATTGTGTCAGGGTATATGCAACAGTTTGGGCCGCCTGGCTCGTTGTGAACTAATTTGCCAGAATTTTACGTAATTATGACATAACATTGAAGGTTGTGCAATGTAACAGGAATATTTAGACTTATGGATGCCACCCGTTAGATAAAATACGGAACGGTTCCGTATTTCACTGAAAGAATAAATGTTTTGTTTTCGAGATGATAGTTTCCGGATTCGACCATATTAATGACCTAAGGCTCGTATTTCTGTGTGCTATTATTATATTATAATTAAGTCTATGATTTGATAGAGCAGTCTGACTGAGCGATGGTAGGCACCAGCAGGCTCGTAAGCATTCATTCAAACAGCACTTTCGTGCGTTTTGCCAGCAGCTCTGCTGTTTATGACTTCAAGCCTATCAATGGCTAGCTAGTTAGCGGGGTACGCGCTAATAGCGTTTCAAACGTCACTCGCTCTGAGACTTGGAGTCGTTGTTCCCCTTGCTCTGCATGGGTAACGCTGCTTCGAGGGTGGCTGTTGTCGATGTGTTCCTCGTTCGAGCCCAGGTAGGATCAAGGAGAGGGACGGAAGCTATACTGTTACACTGGCAATACTAAAGTGCCTATAAGAACATCCAATGGTCAAAGGTATATGAAATACAAATGGTATAGAGAGAAATAGTCCTATAATTCCTATAATAACTACAACCTAAAACTTCTTACTTGGGAATATTAAAGACTAATGTTAAAAGGAACCACCAGCTTTCATATGTTCTCATGTTCTGAGCAAGGAACTTAAACGTTAGCTTTCTTACATGGCATATATTGCACTTTTACTTTCTTCTCCAACCAAATTGAACACGTTTCATTATTTATTTGAGGCTAAATTGATTATATTGATGTATTATATTAAGTTAAAATAAGTGTTCATTCAGTATTGTTGTAATTGTCATTATTACATTTTTTTTTTAATCGGCCGATTAATCGGGATCGGCTTTTTTTGGTCCTCCAATAATCGGTATCAGTGTTGAAAAATCATAATCGGTCGACCTCTACTACAGACAGCCTGTCTGTCGAAACGCTGGTTATTAGGTTATTAAATTGTTGCATCTGAGCTCCTAGCGTGTGCGGCTCTCCTTTTCTATTTTCAAGTGTTCTACTCCGCTAGCCAGCTCCTCGCCTGAACAGGTGTCCGTTTCTTTTGCCTCCAGATCAAAAGGCTCCTGAAAAGCTTCTACCCCCAAGCAATAAGACTGCTGAGCAGCTAATCAAATGGCTACACTGATTACTTGCAACGGCTCTATGCACACTCACTGGACTCTAACCACACACATACTGCACTGGCACTCAAACACACACTACATACACTCTCACATAAAACACACACACACACACCTGCATATTGACACCACACCCACTCACACTCTTCACATACACCGCTGCTACTCCGTTTATTATCTATCCTGATTGCCTAGTCCCTTTTAGCCATACCTACATGTACATATTACGTCAACTACCTCATACCCCTGCACATTGACTCGGTACCAGTACTCATTTTATATAGTTTATATAGTGGTTAGAGGACACTCCATTGTGTCCTCCTCCCAGAGTGCTAAGAACCTTGGCGTGATCCTGGACAACACCCTGTCGTTCTCAACTAACATCAAGGCGGTGACCCGTTCCTGTAGGTTCATGCTCTACAACATTCGCAGAGTACGACCCTGCCTCACGCAGGAAGCGGCGCAGGTCCTAATCCAGGCACTTGTCATCTCCCGTCTGGATTACTGCAACTCGCTGTTGGCTGGGCTCCCTGCCTGTGCCATTAAACCCCTACAACTCATCCAGAACGCCGCAGCCCGTCTGGTGTTCAACTTTCCCAAGTTCTCTCACGTCACCCCGCTCCTCCGCTCTCTCCACTGGCTTCCAGTTGAAGCTCGCATCCGTTACAAGACCATGGTGCTTGCCTACGGAGCTGTGAGGGGAACGGCACCTCCGTACCTTCAGGCTCTGATCAGGCCCTACACCCAAACAAGGGCACTGCGTTCATCCACCTCTGGCCTGCTCGCCTCCCTACCTCTGAGGAAGTACAGTTCCCGCTCAGCCCAGTCAAAACTGTTCGCTGCTCTGGCACCCCAATGGTGGAACAAACTCCCTCACGACGCCAGGTCAGCGGAGTCAATCACCACCTTCCGGAGACACCTGAAACCCCACCTCTTTAAGGAATACCTAGGATAGGATAAAGTAATCCTTCTAACCCCCCCCCCCCCCTTAAAAGAGTTAGATGCACTATTGTAAAGTGGTTGTTCCACTGGATATCATAAGGTGAATGCACCAATTTGTAAGTCGCTCTGGATAAGAGCGTCTGCTAAATGACTTAAATGTAAATATAGTCTCATTATTATTTTATTATGTTACTATTTAATTTATCTTTTTCAAAATGTTCTTACGTTTTGACTCTGCATTGTTGGGAAAGGGCTCGTAAGTAAGCATTTCACTGTAAAGTCTACACCTTTTTGTGACAAATAACATTTGATTTGATACTAGGACCACATTATACGCTAGTAGGCAGCTGCTACAATGAAAGCTACACACAATGAAAGCAGCAGTCAGCGCCACTGAGACCACAGGCAGAACAGTATAATTGTAGACAGTGCTTGCCTAGGCTACTACAGAACACACAAGCTAGACGGTGCTACTAACATTGTCCAAACGTAGTCGACTGAGAGAAGATACTGAGTTAGTGATTCACATAGTGCCTGTGAGCAAGAACACGAAGGTAACCTGTCTAAATGACTACCAACCTGTGGCACTCATGTCTATAGCCATGAAGTGCTTTGAAAGGCTGGTCATGGCTCACATCAACACCATCATCCCAGAAACCCTAGACCCACTCCAATTTGCATACCGCCCCAACAGATCCACAGACGATGCAATCTCTATTGCACTCCACACTGCCCTTTCCCACCTGGACAAAAGGAACACCTATGTGAGAATGCTATTCATTGACTACAGCTCAGCGTTCAACACCATAGTGGCCTCAAAGCCCATCAATAAGCTAAGGACCCTGGGACTAAACACCTCCCTCTGCAACTGGATCCTGGACTTCCTGATGGGCTGCACCCAGGTGGTAAGGGTAAGTAACAACACATCTTCCACGCTGATCCTCAACACAGGGGCCCCTACGCCTGATCAATGACGAGAGAGCCTATAGGGAGGAGGTCAGACACCTGGCGGTGTGGTGCCAGGACAACAACCTCTCCCTCAACGTGATCAAGACAAAGGAGATGATTGTGGACTACAGGAAAAAGAGAACCGAGCACGCCCCCACTCTCATCGACGGGGCTGTAGTGGAGCAGTTTGAGAGCTTCAAGTTCATTGGTTTCCACATTGCCAACAAACTAACATGGTCCAAGCACACCAAGACAGTCGTGAAGAGGGCATGACAAAACCTATTCCCCCTCAGGGGACTGAAAAGATTTGGCATGGGTCCTCAGATCCTCAAAAGGTTCTACAGCTGCACCATCGAGAGCATCCTGACTGGTTGCATCACTGCCTGGTATGGCACCTGCTCGGCCTCCCACCGCAAGGCACTACAGAGGGTAGTGCGTACAGCCCAGTACATCACTGGGGCCAAGCTTCTTTCCATCCAGGACCTCTACACCAGGCGGTGTCAGAGGAAGGCCCTAAAAATTGTCAAAGACTCCAGCCACCTTAGTCATAGACTGTTCTCTCTGCTACCGCACAGCAAGCGGTACCGGAGTACCAAATCTAGGTCTAAGAGGCTTCTAAACAGCTTCTACCCCCAAGCCATAAGACTCCTGAACATCTAGTCAAATGGCTACCCAGACTATTTGCATTGCCCTCACCCCCTCTTTACACCACTGCTACTCTCTGCTGTCATCTATGCATAATCACTCCACCTAAATGTACATAGTACCTCAACTAACCGGTAACCCCGCACATTGACTCTGTATCGTTACCCCCCCTGTATATAGTCTCGCTATTGTTATTTTTTACTGCTGCTCTTTAATTACTTGTTACTTTTATCTCTTATTCTTATCCGTATTTTCTTTCAAACTGCATTGTTGGTTAGGGTCTCGTAAGTAAGCATTTCACTGTTGTATTCGGCGCATGAGGTCTTACATTTTTCTCTCTTCAGAGGGCGCGCCATACCATATCATCTTCAAGTGGGGACTGAAAGAGCTTCACACCCTACCCTGAAATAGTTTGACAACACAAACAGATCTGGGACCAGGCTACAATGGTGGTGAATGGGAAGAATAACCACCAATCATCCTGTAGATACACTTACTGTATCTGTCTATCTCTACACTCTTAGAATCGGAGAACCCTCTTTGGTTCCAGGTAGAACCCTCTTTGGTTCCAGGTAGAACCCTCTTTGGTTCCAGGTAGAACCCTGTATAACCCTCTGGAAAGGTTTCTACCTGGAACCAAAAAGGTTTCTTCAAACGGTTCTCCTATGGTAGTAACCACCTTAAAATGTAAAGCACTTTGAGACTTACTGAATAGTTACAATTTAAAAAACACTCCTACTATATAGCCTCATACATAAACTTATACACACTAGTCCAAATACACAGTAAGTCTCTCTAAGCAGACATTTTGCACTGTCAAAAAAAGGCATAAATCTACATTAAAAAAACTGTAAATGGTGGTGTCATGCACAAGGGGGCACTATTTTCTAAAGAATCGAACAGTACATCAGCAGACTACATTCAGATTAGTCTTAGACTCCACTCCCTCTTTCTGGTTTAATGACGAGTTAGTGTGGAAGCTCTGTTGTAGCAAAATCACAATACATTCAGTGGTGGAAAAAGTACCCAACATTCCTGCTTAAGTAAAAGTAAAGATAACTTAATAGAAAATGACTAAAGTGAAAGTGAGTCACCCGGTAAAATACTACTTGAGTAAAAGTCTAAAAGTATTTGGTTTTAAATATACTTAAGTATCAAAAGTAAATGTAATTGCTAAAATATACTTAAGTATCAAAAGATAAATTCCTTATTACGCAAACCAGACTGCACCATTTTCCCCCTTTTTTTTTCTTTGCAGATAGCCAGGGGCACACTCCAACACTCGGACATCTTTACAAATTAAGCACTGGTGTTTAGTGAGTCTGCCAGATCAGAGGCAGTAGAGATGACCAGGGATGTTCTCTTGATAAGTGTGTGTGTGACAATTTTCCTGTCCTTCTAAGCGTTCAAAATGTAACAAGTACTTTTGGGTGTCAGGGAAAATGTATGGAGTAAAAAGTACATTATTTTCTTTAGGAATGTAGTGAAGTAAAAGTTGTCAAAAATATAAATAATCAAGTAAGTACAGATACTCCAAAAAACGACTTAAGTTGTTCTTTAAAGTATTTTTACTTAGGTACTTTACACCACCGAATACATTATAAACATAGATTTTAGTGAAGCTCTTCAACACCTGCTCAAAAGCATTATAGAACTGAAAATCCAGTACTTATAGTGTCATTATTTTTTATCTGATAATACTACCCATAGGCTTCTTCTTCTTCAATGGATTCGATTTATACACTGCTATATGCTACTATAGCTATTACCTTGCTATTCAGACTACTTTGAGTAAATGTTTCTGTCATTCTGTGAGTTTAAACAGACAGAGATACTCTTTCTAGGGAGTGTCACTATGGAGAATACCAGCTTGGCTCTAGGGCTTAGTCATTCTGACTGCTCCCCCCTTGTTTCAGTCACCCTGTAGCTCTAAACGAGACATTCCTATTCCACATTAATAAAACATGCTAGATAGAGGGGGAACGAAGGCTACCACTGTGGAAAAGTCTCAGTCTGACACACACACACACACTCCATGTGAAATGAGTTCCTGTTGCGCCGATGATGAGCGCCAGTGGGCCTGTTTCGGCCTCCTGTACCCACAGAACTCGTGGAGGTGTCTGTCTCCTAGAGATGAACGTACTTTGGTGCGAAAAGTGCAAATCAATCCCAGAACAACAGCAAAGGACCTTGTGAAGATGCTGGAGGAAACGGGTACAAAAGTATCTATATCCACAGTCAAACGAGTCCTATATCGACATAACCTGAAAGGCCGCTCAGCAAGAAGAAGCCACTGTTCCAAAACTGCCATTAAAAAAGCCAGACTACGGTTTGCAACAGCACATGGGGATAATGATCGTACTTTTTGGAGAAATGTCCTCTGGTTTGATAAAACACAAATAGAACTGTTTGGCCATAATGACCATCGTTATGTTTGGAGGGAAAAGGGGAATGCTTGCAAGCCGAAGAACACCATCCCAACCGTGAAGCACGGGGGTGGCAGCATCATGTTGTGGGGGTGCTTTGCTGCAGGAGGGACTGGTGCACTTCACTAAATAGATGTCATCATGAGGGAGGAAAACAATTTGGATATATTGAAGCAACATCTGATGACATCAGTCAGGAAATTAAAGCTTGGTCGCAAATGGGTCTTCCAAATGGACAATGACCCCAAGCATACTTCCAAAGTTGTGGCAAAATGGCATAAGGACAACAAAGTCAAGGTATTGGAGTGGCCATCTTAAAGCCCTTACCTCAATCCCATAGAAAATCTGTCGGCAGAACTGAAAAAGTGTGTGTGAGCAAGGAGGCCTACAAACCTGACAGTTACACCAGCTATGTCTGGAGGAATCGGCCAAAATTCACCCAACTTATTGTGGGAAGCTTGTGGAAGGCTACCCGAAACGTTTGACCCAAGTTAACAATTGAAAGGCAATGCTACCAAATACTAATTGAGTAAATGTAAACTTCTGACCCACTGGGAATGTGATGAAAGAAATAAAAGCTGAAATAAATAATTCTCTCTACTATTATTCTGACATTTCACATTATTAAAATAAAGTGGTGATCCTAACTGACCTAAGAGAGGGAATTTTTACTAGGATTAAATGTCAGGAATAGTGAAAAACTGAGTTTAAATGTATTTGGCTAAGGTGTTTGTAAACGTCTGACTTCAACTGTATATGCTGGCATTGGAGCTTGGATTGATGATGTTCCTTTCTGTTTGCTGTCTTGGGTAAAACATTCCAAAACTAAGCGGTGCATCTGTTGGTTTTGTATCCTGTTCTATATTTTAATGTGAAGGACAGTGTATAATGCCACCTTCATTCCTCAATAGGGAATACAACGTCACATCTTGAACATACACTACCGTTCAAAAGTTTGGGGTTAAATAGTACCTGTAAACACCAGTCTCAACTTTAACAGTGAAGAGGTGACCCCCGGATGCTGGCCTTCTAGGCAGAATTGCAAAGAAAAGCCATATCACAGACTGGCCAATAAAAAGAAAAGATTAAGATGGGCCAAAGAACACAGACACTGGTCAGAGGAACTCTGCCTAGAAGGTCAGCATCCCAGAGTCGCCTCTTCACTGTTGACGTTGAGACTGGTGTTTTGCAGGTACTATTTAATGAAGCTGCCAGTTGAGGACTTGTGAGGCGTCTGTTTCTCAAACTAGACACACTAATATACTTGTCCTCCTGCTCAGTTGTGCACTGGGGCCTCCCACTTCTCTTTCTATTCTGGTTAGAGCCAGTTTGTGTTGTTCTGTGAAGGGAGTAGTACACAGCGTTGTACGAGATCTTCAGTTTCTCACATTGAATAGTCTTCATTTCTCTGACCAAGAATAGACTAATGAGTTCCAGAAGAAAGTTATTTGTTTCTGGCCATATTGAGCCTGTAATCGAACCCACAAATGCTGATGCTCCAGATACTCAACTAGTCTAAAGAAGGCCAGTTTTACTGCTTCTTTAATCAGGACAGCAGTTTCAGATGTGCTAACATAATTGCAAAAGGGTTTTCTAATGATCAATTAGCCTTTTAAAATGATAAACTTGGATTAGCTAACACATCGTGCCATTGGAACACAGGAGTGATGATTGCTGATAATGGGCCTCTGTATGCCTATGTAGATATTCCATTCAAAATCAGCAGTTTCCAGCTACAATAGTCATTTACAACATAAACAATGTCTACACTGTATTTCTGATCAATTTGGTGTTATTTTAATGGACAAATTAATGTGATTTTCTTTCAAAAACAAGGACATTTCTAAGTGATCCCAAACTTTTGAATGGTGATGTATGTCGTTCTCAAATGCTAAGGTTAAGATTTTGTAGTGCCCTCGTGTTTTTCCTTCTATAGCCTTTGTAACAATCTCAATGTTACTCTCCATTGTGGTGTGGAATGATATTCTCCATAATGGCTGTAGCAGCTTGCTAGTTATGATGTGGCCAAATTAATGAGATTTGGCTCCATCAAGTCTTCAAAGGGGATGTGATTCCATTTAATCACAGTGTGACACTAATAAACACGATATCCTACCTAAGGTCTTGCTTCAAACCCAGCCTTTGATGTTCGTGACACACAGGCTGCCAAACAACTTGTTTCGTCCCTATCCCCATGCCTCTGTCTTTTGTCACACGGCCAGCCCATTTCATTTCAACCATGGTCGTGCCAGGGGACTATGGCATTGAGTGAGTGTGCTTGTGTGTGTTTGTGACTTGCTTGTGGACCCTAGTACAGTAGCTGTTGTTGTAATTGTGTCGGATAGTGGAGTGTGTTGAAGGAGAGTGTGTGTCTGTGATAGAGTTGGTTACATAATGGGAGCTAATCAGGATTGGGTGTGTGGGGAGTCGGAAGTGAATAACAGGAGCCAGATTAAGAGACGGAAAGGGAGGAGAGACACTGTGGGGAAGAGTGAACAGTACGTGTATCTGATGTGTTTGCCCGTGAGTGTGTGAGAGATGGGTTCTGTCTGTCTCTCTATCTGGCAAAGTCTATTTAGTCAGCAATTAAAAACTTTCTCCACTCCTCCAACCTCTGTGTAGGGTTTCCCAGTAGCTAATGTTCAAGGAAACATTATGAATATGCGGTAGACAGAACTCTTTTGTCTCAGACTGTTGGGAGTAAATACGGGGAGGTGATGTAGGGAAATTGGTCTTTAGGGGTTAGATTTCTCTTAAACCTTATATCCAAGGACAGTGTGTGTGCTATTTGATGAACATAGACGTTGTCGGTTTCTCATTCTGGCCGTAGCTCTTGTCTTGTGTCCATTGGAGATAGCCTTGTAACATTGACAGAATGAATATAACAAAATGTATTGTATCTCAACCCAAACATCTCTGTTGTGTAAAATTACTACATTCTTAATGACATGTTCTGTTCTTTTTCAGTGGATGGCTATTCTAGGAAATGAAGAACTGTCTAAAAAGCTGTTTCAGGTAATTCAACAGGAGTATATAATTTTGCTTATGTTATGGCCATTGGCAATAGATTGATAGAGCCCTATATACAAGACCACGTGTTTCAATGAGTCCTTGATGGTGAGAAGGGCTTACCGAGAAAAACTTCCAAAAGGACAAATTTGAGGCAGAAAGGAGCAATTTTCTTTTAGCTCACTTTAATCAATTGTACAGGATGCGAACAGGTGACTGACGTTTCAATGTCAAGCTGACGTCTTCCTCAGAGTCCTGGATGGTGCTTAGCACTGAATTATCGGTGGCCTATTTTCTAACAGCACTCCTTTCAGTCCCTTGTGTATGATACAATATGAATCATATACATCAAGCGATTTCTCCTTAGGCACTTCTGTCAGCATCTTTACAATTTCCTAACCTGATACATGAGTCCCACATGTATTTTGACAGAACATTTTGCAACCCCAACCGTTGTTTCCTAGGCAACATGCAGACCTTTGAATACCATTGCCATCTATTGCACATGAACCATGCGCGTGAACACGTTTTAACAACTCAATATGAACCCAATGCAATCCGGTTTTGCTCTTACTTGGGTACAGTGCATGATGTATTCAGAAAGAACGCATACAGTACACATACCTATTTTCCACATGTAGTGTGTACTCCCAACCAAATGGATGCACTGTTTCCCAGTAAATATTGTCTGGGTGAATATTCAGTCCCTTTGCCAGCACGCCTTATCATAAAGCACCAGACATCCACATTACTATGCAGAGCAATGGCCAGTTATGTTTGTAAAGCCCGGGCTCTTGTATTGTCGACTGTGTTCAATGGGCATACTCTGGGCAGTATTATGGGGGTGTCTGGGAAGCCGTTCATGCTAAATTGGATGAAGACAGCAGCACTGGAGCTGAGGAGAGCCGAGAGTGGAGATGTCACGTCCTTTCACCAGGATCTGTCTGAAGGCCAAATAGAGAAGGAATGCAGTCATGGAATGTTAAAGTATACTACAAAGAAAGGGTATAGTGGCTACAAGGCTACATTCAGGTGCTTACTAGTTCAGTTTTATGTGGCGAAATACCTGACAAGGGAAGTGAATCTATTATACACAAAGCTTTACTTGATTTCTGTTGTCGTTTGAGAGTAACGCTAAAATGTTCAAATCGGGTAGCTGATTTGGATCTAGGTGCAGAGATGGACCTGATTTGATATATTTTAATGTATAATACTTCATTGTAATTAGTGGCAAAGCTAGAAAACTGCTTCAACAATGCGTCAACAAAATAACAATCATCGTCACCATCATCATCTCCACCATCACCACCACCTTCACCCTCCTCCTCATCGTTATCCTCAAAGCTAGTAAGTATATCCTGGTACATTGTCTAATTGTAAATTTGTAATTACTTCACCACTACGGCCTATTTATTGCCTTACCTCCCTAATCTTACCTCATTTGCACACACTGTATATCGAATTTTTCTCTATTGTATTATTGACTGTATGTTTGTTTATTCCATGTGTAACTCTGTGTTGTTGTTTGTGTCGCACTGCTTTGCTTTATCTTGGCCAGGTCGCAGTTGTAAATGAGAACTTGTTCTCAACTGGCCTACCTGGTTAAATAAAGGTGAAATAATAAAAATAAATAAATGTTAGTCTGAAGGCATCCATTGGTAGAAAGCGGATGTTTCTGGTTTTCAGGGATACAGTATTTTCGACCTAACTTTTCCCTTGAAAAACGAAAGTGGGGACTCCGCTCAGGCATCTTTCTACGCCTGCTGCATTAGGTTAGTCTGAAGGTGCAGACAACAAGAAGGCAGCAGGCTGATTCATTCCCATTCTGTTTCTCTATCACATATACCCTCTCTCCACCCCGCTCTCTGACTGAAGTGGACTGTGGTCCCTCGGTGACAAAGCACCTGAAAATGTGCTGAGATAAGACGGGGAGCCAGGGCAAAAACGGATGACAAAACCCATCCTTACATAGCATTCTTATTACTTAGAGCCAGGAGCTGTAGACATTCCTTCACTCCCTCTGCTTCTCTCTCTCCCTCTCTGCCCCTCGCTCTCTCCCTCTGCCCCTCTCTCTCTCTCTCTCTGCCCCTCTCCATCTCTCTCTTCCTTTCCCCACTTCTCTCTTGCCCCCTCAGACTTACCGTCTGTCTGACCACAGCTCATATTCCTGCCAGTATCACAAAATACAGATATATATAAATCATTAATATTAAATCTATGCCATTTGCTACCTCCTTTCCTCATGGCGGAGTGCTGACTTCATGGAACCTGTCAGCCATTGGAGTGGCCTCATAATGTGTCTTGTCTTCCTTGGGATTTGCAGAATAAATCTGAAAGAAAGAGTTTGGCATCCATCTTTGGAGCGTTGGCTTTTCTCTCACTGAGAGAATGACCGACGGAGGCAGAAATAATATTTTATTATCAAAATGCAATGGAGGTGAACTGTGAACTTTCAAACTCAATAAACAATTCATTACAGTGTATTTTCCTTGACTGTGTCAGTGAAACCGGCATTTTTTTTTTACATTGGTCGGGAGGATCCCATTTAATCAACAGCTAAGCAGACAATGTAACTCAACCTGCCATGCAATAATGTTATGAATGGTTCTGTTCTTGAAATAACATGGCTGTTTACTTTTTCAGGTGAGAAGTGGCCTAGGTAAGACATAGCCTGCCTGATGCGAGTCGTGACTCACAGCGAGGGAGAGCTGTGACACACTGGTCTGGACAGGAGGCCGATGTATTTGTGCAGTGTTTGGTTCTCTCAAACGTTTTTTTTTTTCTTCCTGGGGGGTTGAGACCTCAAGTTGTTTAGATTAGAAAATACTACAGTTGTATTGGAGGAGGGCGGAGCTCGGGGTCTGTGTGGTTGTCCACGTGGGTTTGAGTGAGAAATACACAGAGGAGAAGCAATCAGTAAAAACCCCCACATCTCCTTCATTATTGACACATCGTGCCGACAACATCAAGCCTTTCCAGACTCTGAAGTCAGGAGGACTTTGAGTTAGGTGTTAGCCAGACTAGGTAAGACATGCCTAAGCAGTACAACAGCCTTCCAATTCCAACCCGCTCCATCTATGTGCAAAGTAACGTCCAACATAGTGATTAAAAAAAGGTAAATTAATAACCTATATTTTCCCATTTCTGTGACTTTTACAATCAACCTCCCCCTAGCTCCATATGCATTCTGATGCAGTTGCCTCAGCCAGAAGATGGACAGGCCTGAACACAATGAATACAACCACCTGCCTCCTGTAGTCTTAATTGCCTATTAAGGCTTGACTGTGTGTCCTCTTCTGTTCGTTCTGTCTTCTATTTGGTCACTCCACAAGAGGGTATAAGGGCACAAGGCGAGACCCAAATGCAGACACAGGAGGCAGATGGTTGAGCTCTGATATTTATTATAACAAAAGGGGTAGGAAAAAGGCAGGTCGGGGACAGGCGAGAGTTCATTAACCAGGTCAGAGTCCAAACAGTACCAGGCGATGGGCAGGCTTGAGGTCAGGACAGGCAAGGGTTCAGTGATCAGGCCTGAGTCCAAACAGTACAAGGGGATAGGCAGGTTCGAGGTCAGAACAGGCAAGCGGGTTCAGCGTCAGGACAGGCAAGGGTCAGAACCAGGAGGGCCAGGAAAAAACTGAGATTGGGAAAGATAGGAGCTCGGAAAAACGCTGGTTGAATTGGAAAAACAAGACGAACTGGCACAGAGACAGGAAACACAGGGATAAATACACTGGGGATAATAAGCGACACCTGGAGGGGGGTGGAGACAAGCACAAGGACAGGTGAAACAGATCAGGGTGTGACAGAGGGGTGACAGCCCCCATATAAACCTGCCAAGCACTGGCTAATAGTGATGCATGGGTTGACTCATAACCTGCTGTCCCCCTGGTTAGTGGGGCAGCAGGTTTAAGGTCATGAAATATTGTGTGGATGAACAACCTTGTCTCAGAGCATTTTGTATTATTTTGTGCGTAAATCCAAAGATACACCATTTAGTATGATATGTTACGTTTCATATGGTATGTATTAATTTGTTGATGCCCATCATCCATGTCATATAATATATTACAAATTACAATTCGTATGATGTGTTACGAATTTGCAAAAAGTACAATACGTTACGAATTTGCAAAAATTACAATATGTTACGAATTCCAATTTGTTGAGGCTAATGTTAGCTAGGTGGCTCAAGTCAGGGTTTAGGTTTAAGGTTAAGGTTAGGAGTTAGTTTAAAGGGTTAGCCCACCCATCCTTCCATCCACCATGCTTTAGTTCTTACCTTAAGTAACCTTCTGTCTTATGTAACCATACCAAAAGTAACATATCACACTAATTTGAGTTGCCTGGATTGACATTTAATATGTTATGTCTAGTCTATGAGACTAGGCTGGGATGAAGGGCGGGTTGAATAAAGAGAAAACAATACCTTCAAAAAATCCATAAATGTATCATTGTTGTGCAATTTATATGTATAGGCTACATTGAGGTTTTTCTTTCATTGTTTTAGGCTATCTGGCATTAGTGTATAAAAGCTTTAGGGCCTAKATTTACAAGTGTCATATAGCCTACATGTCAATCGCCAACTGCTTCTGAGACTGGGCAGAAAAAGTTAACATTGATCCACTGACAATATCGGAGTTTAACTCAATAAGAGAAAAGCTTTGAAATGGTGAGTTGAAAATAAAGAGAAGGGACCGTCAGAACAGTAATGTTTGGGAAAGATTTTGTGAAGTGGTAAAAGAGGAGGATAGCATTGCCGGCTATTTCAAATCAAATGAAATTGTATTGGTCACATACACATGTTTAGCAGATGTTATTGCGGGTGTAGCGAAATGCTTGTGCTTCTAGCTCCGACAGTGCAGTAATATCTAACAGTTTCACAACATATACCAAAAATACATGTAAATCTAAGTAAGGAATGGATTAAGAATATATACACACATATGATACAGTGGCATAGTGTAGAGTACAGTATATACACATATGAGATGGGTGATGCAATATTTACAAACAATTAAAGTGACTAAGATACCGTAGAATAGTATAGAGTACAGTTTACACATGAGATGAGTAATGCAAGATACGGAGACATTATTAAAGTGGCTAGTGTTTCATTTCCTTAAAGTGGCTAGTGATTCCTAATCTATGTTTATAGGCCTCCGATGTGCTAGTGATGGCTGTTTAGCAGTCTGATGGCCTTGAGATAGAAGCTGTTTTTCAGTTTCTCAGTCCCAGCTTTGATGCACCTGTACTAACCTCGCCTTCTGGATGATAGCGGGGTGAACAGGCAGTGGCTCGGGTGGTTGATGTCCTTGATGATCTTTTTGGCCTTCCTATGGCATCGGGTGCTGTAGGTATCCAGGAGGGCGTGAAGTTTGCCCCCGGTGATGCGTTGTGCAGACCGAACCAACCCCTGGAGAGCTTTGTAGTTGTGGGCGGTGCAGTTGCCATACCAGGCAGTGATACAGCCTGACAGGATGCTCTGTAAAAGTTAATGAGGGTTTTAGGTGTTAAGCCAAATTTCTTTAGCCTGCTGAGGTTGAAGAGGCGCTGTTGCGCCTTCTTCACCACACTGTCTGTGTGGGTGGACCATTTCAGTTTGTCAGTGATGTGTACGAGGAACTTGAAGCTTTCCACCACACCACACCACGCTTTTTCTACACTGCGGCCCCATCGATCTGGATAGGGGGGTGTTCCGTCTGCTGTTTCCTGTGATGATTGTGAGGCGCTATACAAATTGGACAGTCACAAGACGGGGACTTCAAATAGGCATATTACATGTGAAGGGAACTGTAGCCTACTGTTCAGATGAGTTAAGTGGAAACTGAAATCTGGACACTGACTTTAGGTCTATAACCTTTCACATAGCCTTAATATTAACTCCTGCAGAATTAAGTATGTCTTGCAGTAAAATGACACATCAAATGTATAATTTTGATTTTTGTGAACAGGAGTAGAGAAATATGATTTATTTCTTTCAGCCTCTTGAGAGAATGCAAATGTGCAGTTAGATAGCACCTCTACAGATGGTATCTTCAGTGGCGATTTTAGCATGTAAATCTTGATGGGGCAAACTCAACATAGATTTTTTTAGATGCATGCCAGCAAAGCCACTACACTACATAACCCAACACTAAACAATACATCAGTTGCACTATAATGGTGACAAACGTTGCCCTCAAACTGTTAAGGTCTACAGTACATAAAGCTGTCCCAACAGCAGAGCTTTCTTTTCAGCACCATGGAGTGAATCCTTACCACCGCTATACCTTGCTATCAGCGGAGCCTTGTCTGGCAGCGAAACAGTTCATTCAGCCTCATTTACTGCCTTATATGGCTGACTTGCTTAAACAAATTAGGTTTCTACTGACAATTGAGATGTACAAACTATGGAATAAGGGAACGATGAGCGGACAAGAGGCAATCCGTAATTTCGATTAAGACATTAATGAGCAAGGTAAGACGGACATAGTCAATCTAATTATTTGTTCAGCACTTTTGAAATGTACAGCGACAGAATTCCGAACATGGGCTGTTTTTGAGTATTCTCCCTTTACACCGAGTCAGAACCGTATAATAAATAAAGGGGGCATGTAAGCAGACAATGAAAGCTCTTGATGATGACATTTCTCTAAAACAGGCTAGTATAGGCTACATATGCACCACCAACTCAGAACAGTAGGCCAATTTATGAGGGTAATAGGGACCAAATTATTATGGTGAGGCACATAGGCTACTAAGAGCTTACTACACAACAGACACTTAGTATTACTTACTTAGCTACAGTATACATATCTCCCTGGCATATTACATAAGTTATGCAGCAGCATACAATACATTTTTGGATTCACTGTTGTGCTGTGCTCACTTTAAACCTCTCTGGGATAGCGGGACGCTTGTGTCCCACCTGGCCAGRAGCCAGGGAAAATGTAGAGCGCCAGATTCAAAGAAATTATATAAAATCAAACTTTCATTAAATCACACATATAAGATACCAAATTAAAGCTACACTCGTTGTGAATCCAGCCAACATGTCAGATTTCAAAAAGGCTTTTCGGCGAAAGCATAAGATGCTATTATCTGATGATAGAACAATGTCAACAAAGAGAGTGTAGCCTATTTCAACCATGCCGGCGCTACTCAAAACGCAGATATAAAATATAAAACATGCATTACCTTTGACGAGATTATTTTGTTGGCACTCCAATATGTRCCATAAACATCACAAATGGTCCRTTTGTTCGATTAATTCCGTCCATATATATCCAAATTGTCCATTTATTTGGCGCCGTTGTACCAGAAAAAAACTGCTTCCAATAAGCGCAAAGTCACTACAAAATATCTAAAAAATTACCTCTAAACTTTGCCAAAACATTTCAAAGTACTTTTGTAATACAACTTAAGGTATTTGTAAACGTTAATAATCGATCAAATTGAAGACGGGTCAATCTGTTTTCAATACAGGAGATCAACAAACTAACGCTACTTTTCTAGTCTTACGCAACTCTCAAACAGTACACAAGACGTTACTCTACTTCCTGGTGGCCTTCTTCTTCATTTCACAAATGAATAACCTCAACCTATTTCCCAAGACTGGTGACATCCAGTGGAAGCAGTAGGAACTGAGAATAGAGTGATTATAAATCTGGCCTGCCCATAAAAACTCATTGAACAGACAGTGACTTAAAAAAAAAAGGTTAGTCCTCAGGGTTTTGCCTGCTACATAAGTTCTGTTATACTTACAGATATGATTCACACAGTTTTAGAAACTTCAGAGTGTTTTCTATCCAAATCTACTAATAATATGCATATCTTATATTCTGGGGATGAGTAGAACGAAGTTGAAATTGGGCACACTATTTTTCCCTAAGTGAAAACTCTGCCCCCTATCCTAGAGAAGTTTTAACAGGTGGAGCGTCGGTCCTTCTTGTGGGCAAATTTTGTCATCAAACTTTGTCATCAAAGTCTGGCATTTTCTGGATTTATGGTGCTTTCAAGACAACTGGGAACTCAGTAAAAAAAACTAGGTTGAATCATGATGTCGGTGATCTTCAGGTAGGCGCAATAGAATGAGTTCCGAAATTCCGACTTAGAATTCTGAGTTGGATGTCCGTTCAAAACGTWTTTTTTCCAGTCTGAGCTAGTTTTTTCCCGAGTTCCCGGTTGTCTTGAACTCACTGAAGTTTGAGATTTTCCAGTTCCGAGTTTCCAGTTGTTTTGAACGCGGCAGAAGTCATTCTTTATTGACAGCATAGCCAGTGTAATTCAACCTTTTCTCGCCCATGGTGTTGTGTGTGAATGTTTATCCTTTTAAGCTTGGAAAAGAGACCCTTAAACCCAGACTTGGACTACACACCATCTCCACTGAATAGCAGGGGAAGCAAAATAGTGATTGCTTTGGAACATTTGCAGTTGGCCGCTGATTCCTTCCAAATCACACACTGTTGAATTTGCGATTTCCAACTTGTTGTGTAATGTTTATGTCTAATGACCGATGACCACTGATACGTTTTAACTGTAATTTCTCTTCATATGACAAGGGTTGAAAAGGATTGGCCAGTAGATTGTCGACGTGATTCATGATGATGACTGCTTGTTAGCTAAGATTTTGAAAGTATGACGTTGACATGATCAGTCCAATCAAAGCTATCGTAGATATAACGTGATTTGACATCATTTTATCTGTGCCCAATGACCTTGAGCCTTCTTGGATGGGCACTTCTAATGTAAATCTATGGCAGCACCCAAGGGGGCTTGAACTTTCTAGCTCTCCCTGTAGATTCTGCAGTGACATAGTGTCCCCATGAGTGACAGAACACTGAGACAATCACAGCACAACTAGAGAATATTACCAACCCCTCCATGACAGAAAGCACCAGCTAGGCTGAAACACCTGCATTTTGGAGCTGCCTTACTCAAGAAAGCAAAAAAGAGACCATGTTTGTATGTGGCTTTATTAACTCAATATATTTTTTTTTACATTGTMTGCAAATTGATATGTGACATCTGCCCTGAATGACGGGTCGCCACTGGCTAGCTTTATCAGCATCATAAAAGCTGATAGTATATCAACCACATAAAGTATGCACCCAAGCTGAACTGTAATATTATCAGAAATATGTTGATATAAATGTTTTCACAGCTTTCAATTTCCTTACAACCAGTCAAACTTTKTTTTGGAAATTTTGCACAGAAAATCTTTCCAGTTTTTTGGGGAGTTTGGCACTGTAAGTTATTTATAATGAGGAATACCTGGAGAGAATTGGACCTCTCTGAAATGAAAATGGATGGCCCTCCAATCAAAAACAAACAAACAGACAAGTGACCCTCCCCTATACCCAAAATAATAATTAAAACAGAAAGTGGATAGCAGAGAACATGCCTATCGCTTACCCTCACTCCTAAGACAGACCAGGCCTGGGTTTCCCAAAATCATCGTAGCACTAAGGTCATCTTAACTCCTTTGACACTAAATYMATGGAAGATTATCTTAGTGCTCCAATGCTTTTGGGAAGCCCAGCCTAGAGCCTTAGATATACCGTTTTAGAAGCTGTTCTTCATTTTGTAAGACTTACATGACAAAGTAGCCAGAAGGTTTGTGGATTCACAGACAATGACAGGGGTGACATGATATCCATTATAATAAAAGCACTGCATGAATCAATCTTATTTGCGGTCTGAGAAAAAAAATGGCCTTTTATAAACGCGTTTCATGCGATTGTACGTCATTTCACATGACTGGAGACGAGCCGGATCTTTTTTAATACCACAACAGAGCATGACAATGAACGAGCACATCCTGCAGCACTGGGGAGATTTTGATTTCTATAACAGGCTATTGTTGAAAAAGAGGATAGTCTAAGTTTGGAACAGTGCTGAAGTTGTCTATCAACCGTAAAAATTAAGCGCCAAAGAACCAAAGTATATGACTATCAATGAATTTGAGAAAAAGCCATTCGTTTAACACAGAAGCTGCTTATTATCCGTTAGGCCTATACGCATTTATAACTTTTCTTAATTGGGGGAAACTATCATTTTCAAATGTATTCTATTTTCATTTCATGATATTGTTGTTACAAAATAGATTTGTGTTGTCTGTGATTAGGGCATGGGAATATAAGATGATCTGCTAGGCTAAATTAACAAACTAGGCATGCATAGCTCACTGCATGATCCTCAAACCAAAGACTGGCCAAACTCGTGTTTCTAAAAGTGAATTCAAAGGCATAGCCTAATAAGGCATTTTTCATTTCATTATTGTTTAATTCTATGTTAATTTCAATTTATACAGCCTAAATGCCAAATTTAAATGCATGTTGTTAAAGTACTGTTGTTTGATGTGTTGTTGAAATGCTAAGTGCTCCTGCCAGCCTGTAGCGTGTCACAAATGCTTCACAATTAATTTCATAAATGGCAGACTACAGCCCTGAAGTAATAACAATATAGCCTAAATAATTCATTTTCGTTCCTTCTTGGGCTACCTGGCTTGCTCCCGACTGATTTTAGAGTTAGTATGTTGTTTAATAGCCTGTTGAAATGTTGAACGTCAATTGACAGTGACAGAATCACACATTACTTTCCATGTGAAGTATAGAAGGTTGTAGCAAAGCCTCTGAATGTCATAGAGACAAAACAATGATATCCCATATGCATCGGAGTCACGTCTTTCCCTAGCATTTTACAGCTTGTTTCTAGCATAAAGCATTGTGGACTAAAGTGTCGTTATTTATAACTTTTGATTTCTCCATTTCTTTAGCTAACAAGGGGTAGGCCTATGCTTTAGCCATATACCCTCACATACCCCCTCAATTCATGCCCTGGTTTTAACTTAACACACAGAATATATAGATAGTAGACTTTAATTGCATCTGTCAAACTGGTAGGCCTACCTCTTATTTCTTGAATAGGAAGGAATAGGCTCCAACACAAATTCCTCTTGTTGTTAGTAGCCTAAAGTCAATTAAAATGAAGACTGTTTAAATGAATTAGTCCTTCTCAAATTAGCCTACTTTTAGCAACCATGCGCTGTCCATCTCCACGGCTGTCGCTTCATAGTAATGTAAGTTATGTAAATTACTCAAATATGTCTCGTTGTGAGGTCAATAACTCTGATAAATAGCTTAATTATGGGCAACAAAACATATTGTTTTTATTAAAATCTATTATAACAGCAGCAAGCTTTACGTCCGGTCCTCCTCATCTTCGCGCTCTCCCAATCAAACTGAACAGGACATCAGTAGTCCTAGTCTGGGTGCACAGAATGAGACTGCATTTTTTGGACAAATAAAACATTTCTGGAAGAAGCCTTTTACTCGCTTCCTGAAGTGCCACTGTACACAGCAATGTCACTGGTTAGGCAGTACAAAAGGGTTTACATCAGCAAGAGCAGGGCAGGCTGGGGCTCATGATTGGGCTTGCCTATCCATTGCAGTGTGTAATGCAGTGAAGCCCAGTTTAATATACACCATCCCAGAAGCACAAAAACTTGGGAAGGAAGAACATTTTCTTAGAAATATATCTTGCTCTGTGCTTCACCGAGCATGCTCTTCGTATAGCCTAGACCTATAGCCTATAGATCATTTTATTGAGACCACACTAGGCACACTTGATATTGTGTGCCCAGCAGAGAATCAAAGATGAGGGGCATCATCGTGCACACATGAGGTACTATAATAAGCAACTAATTCTAAAACCCTGAGTAGGATTAGGGGCTAGATTCAATCAGAACCACTCTAGCCAACATCCGCATAGCGGTTGTTTTGGCGGTGTAGGAGGTGAAACTGTGTTAGAACTGTCAAATCCACAAGTGGCAATATACCTAAAGTGAAAATTGCCATTGGCTGCACAGAGTCGCATTAACAGAAATCCCGTTCAGTCTTGTTTACACGTTTGAACACCGGAATGTGAGATGTAATCTACACCTCAATTAAGATGATAGAAATCCTCATTATTTAGTGWAATGATTTTTCAATTTGAGTGTTATTATCTCTATATAGGCTACATTTTCTCGTTCTGAATTTCTAAAACCAGTGGGACGGGTGTGGCTTCACGACAAAGATTGCAAGAGCAGCGTGTTCACTGATTTGACGCAGTTCCACCTCAGACACAGCCAAAACATCCACTATGCGGGTGTCTGCTGACGCTGTTTAACACTTGATCTGACTGAGTCTAGGCCCAAGTCTGGGAAAACTGGCCATATATGTTTGGGCCACCTTGACTCATCAACCATCCTGAACATTCCCTGTTACTTCTTTAGGGGCCAGAATCAGCCCGGTCATACTCTGAGAAAAGGACATTGGACTACATATTTTGCTCAGTGTTGTGCCGTTGTATAAACTTCCTAGTAAACGTGTCCTAACTGATTAACATGCATTATGTTGTGTTTCAATGTGACATRCTCTCATATGTTAGTTCATTTCTCATGGGGTAAAATGTTTCTAAGGAGAAAGAAGTTCTCCTGTTTGGGAAAGGAGTTTGGGAAATATTCTGTGGAAATAGTCCACAGAATGTAATCTTTAAAAATACATCTGAAGGCATAGACAATCAAGCGCCAGATTTATTTAATTTCTAAGCATATTTGATAAAATTTCAATATAATGAAGCCTTACAACAGAGTCTATGGGGTAGGAATAGAACTAAATTGATAAGACTATTTTGAGAATTTCACTGACTTAATGTGCAAGCCATTTGTCCATTCCTATATGCCTCTATATTCAGGTAGTGTGCAACAACTAAGAGAAGAACTGAGCAACCAAGTAACTAAATAGATATATCACAAATGTAAACATAAATAATCAATTTTAAATAACAACAGTTTAAAGAATGTTGGCTAATCTTTTATTGGTGTTTATGTCATACCCAGAAGGAATATGCAGGAAATACAGGAAGTCTTCTGTCGGATATAAAATGATGGACAGCGTTTCTTATCTTCAGTGAAAATTCTGTTTTACCCTTCAAAGGCTTTGCATAATGAATATTCAACATGTGATTTTATGCAAGGTTGAGCTGGAACTGAGTGTACTTGTGAAACTGGGCTACACCACAGTGACATAGCATAAATGCCATGATTTCATCAATCAAAATGCACACTTCCAAATGGTCAATAATTTATTACCGTATTAATTCTGGCATAATTCTAATGTATGTAGATTAAATTATATTCACAACTGAAAAGAGGGGAAATTAGGTATAAAGTAGTAGGTACTGTGTATACGTGTTGACTAGCTATGTAACCCTGTTTAAAAACGGAATAATGTTTAGGTGCATGAGGCTTGCCATTTTCCCATGACCTTTTAAGTGTTTTAATGTGGGATAAAGTACTGGGGAGCTTATTCAGTGTGTGGGACTTACATTTACAGTAATTATCTCAAATCAAATCAAAGTTTATTTGTCACGTGTGCTGAATACAACAGGTGTAGGTAGACCTTACAGTGAAATGCTTACTTACAGGCTCTAAACAATAGTGCAAAAAAGGTATTAGGTGAACAATAGGTAGGTAAAGAAATAAAACAACAGTAAAAAGACAGGCTATATAGAGTAGCGAGGCTATAAAAGTAGCGAGGCTACATACAGACACCGGTTAGTCAGGCTGATTGAGGTAGTATGTACATGTAGATATGGTTAAAGTGACTATTCATATATGATGAACAGAGAGTAGCAGTAGCGTAAAAGAGTGGTTGGCGGGTGGTGGGTGGGACATAATGCAGATAGCCCGGTTAGCCAATGTGTGGGAGCACTGGTTGGTCGGCACAATTGAGGTAGTATGTACATGAATGTATAGTTAAAGTGACTATGCATATATGATAAACAGAGAGTAGCAGCAGCGTAAAAAGAGGGGTTGGGGGGGGGCACACAATGCAAATAGTACAGGTAGCCATTTGATTACCTGTTCAGGAGTATTATGGCTTGAGTGTAAAAACTGTTGAGAATCCTTTTTGTCCTAGACTTGGCACTCCGGTACCGCTTGCCATGCGGTAGTAGAGAGAACAGTCTATGACTGGGGTGGCTGGGGTCTTTGACAATTTTTAGGGCCTTCCTCTGACACCGCCTGGTGTAGAGGTCCTGGATGGCAGGCAGCTTAGCCTCAGTGATGTACTGGGCCGTACGCACTACCCTCTGTAGTGCCTTGCGGTCAGAGGCCGAGCAGTTGCCGTACCAGGCAGTGATGCAACCAGTCAGGATGCTCTCGATGTTGCAGCTGTAGAACCTTTTGAGGATCTCAGGACCCATGCCAAATCTTTTAAGTTTCCTGAGGGCTTTGTCGTGCCCTCTTCACGACTGTCTTGGTGTGTTTGGACCATTCTAGTTTGTTGTTGATGTGGACACCAAGGAACTTGAAGCTCTCAACCTGCTCCACTACAGCCCCTTCGATGAGAATGGGGGTGTGCTTGGTCCTCCTTTTCCTGTAGTCCACAATCATCTCCTTAGTCTTGGTTACGTTGAGGGATAGGTTGTTTTTCTGGCACCACCCGACCAGGTCTCTGACTTCCTCCTTATAGGCTGTCTCGTCGTTGTCGGTGATCAGGCCTACCACTGTTGTGTCATCTGCAAACTTAATGATGGTGTTGGAGTCGTGCCTGGCCATGCAGTTGTGGGTGAACAGGGAGTACAGGAGGGGACTGAGCACGCACCCCTGGGGAGCTCCATTGTTGAGGATCAGCGTGGCAGATGTGTTGCTACCTACCCTCACCACCTGGATGGAAGTCCATCCAATTGCAGAGGGAGGTGTTTAGTCCCAGGATCCTTAGCTTAGTGATGAGCTTTGAGGGTACTATGGTGTTGAACGCTGAGCTGTAGTCAATGAATAGCATTCTCACGTAAGTGTTCCTTTTGTCCAGGTGGGAAAGGGCAGTGTGGAGTGCAATCATCTGTGGATCTGTTTGGGCGGTATGCAAATTGGAGTGGGTCTAGGGTTTCTGGGATAATGGTGTTGATGTGAGCCATTACCAACCTTTCAAAGCACTTCATGGCTACAGACGTGAGTGCTACGGGTCTGTAGTCATTTAGGCAGAATGCCTTTGTGTTCTTGGGCACAGGGACTATGGTGGTCTGCTTGGAACATGTTGGTATTACAGACTTAATCAGGGACATGTTGAAAATGTCATTGAAGACACCTGCCAGTTGGTCAGCACATGCCCGGAGCACACGTCCTGGTAATCTGTCTGGCCCCGCAGCCTTGTGTATGTTGACCTGTTTAAAGATCTTACTCACGTCGGCTATGGAGAGCGTGATCACACAGTCGCCTGGAACAGCTGATGCACTCATGCATGCCTCAGTGTTGCTTGCCTCGAAGCGAGCATAGAAGTGATTTAGCTAATCTGGTAGGCTTGTGTCACTGGGCAGCTCGCGGCTGTGCTTCCCTTTGTAGTCTGTAATAGTTTGCAAGCCCTGCCACATAAGACGAGCGTCGGAGCCGGTGTAGTACGATTCAATCTTAGCCCTGTATTGACGCTTTGCCTGTTTGATGGTTCGTCGCAGGGAATAGCATTATTTCTTGTAAGCTTCTGGGTTAGAGTCCCGCACCTTGAAAGCGGCAGCTCTAGATCTATATTATCTATATTATCTTTTAGCCCAGCACTTGTATTCTCAAGTTTAGGATGTGAATATCACCCTTCTATCCTTCATTACTTACAGTGAAGTGTGTCTCATTTTAACAATGCACCCCTTCTATTTTAGACCTGTGAATTTAATACACCTTTATAGTTAAGCATTTAAACTTCTTCAGCATCTGCTATTGCTCGGTGAAGCTTAAGGAAGCTTTTCTGATTGCCTCCGTTCAATCAGAAAAGTTCTGAAGAAACTAAATATATCAGTTGTCATCAAACAGACTGCCCGCCTTTCAGCCATCAATCTTCGGTGTGTACTTTTTATCTAGCCCTGCACTTGAATCAGGCTTCTACCTAACTCCTACTAGGATCCCTCAAAGATAACATCTGGACTCTATGAGAGGAAGAGGAGGAGCTATGACAGCCCCCTGTGAATAGCCGGCGCCTCAGGAGAGTTGACGCCGACTCCTAGCCGTCATCATCGTTCTAGCCTTTTTATTGCCGCTGCCTTTTCTCAAGCTGTTTGCCTCGTTCACCAACAGACACAGCTAGGAGACGTGCACTCAAACGACTCCTTCTCAAGACTAGTGGGAAGGCAATTAAGGCCTAGAAACCCCCTTCACACTGCATTAGGCCAAATGGGAGATACTGTATGCTGCATTTAACAACATAATCATCACATTTAGCTGTGCTTGAAATTCTGCTGTAACACCAGGTTTTTTTTTAAAAGCCCTTCAGAGTGCTGATCTTAGGCTGATGTTAATTGTTTTGGAATGTGCTCTTACTTGTGTGGCGATTGTGAAATGGCTATAGAAATCACAGAATGGGCCTTCAAATCACAGAATTGGCCTAGACCTTGTACATTAAATATGTTAAGGGCCACATTGGACGAGGAGGTTATGAACCTACAAACATACAAAATGACTTGTGACTAAATTGTATTGCTTGCCGATACACTTGCTTGTAACGAGCCATAGTTACCAGTGAAAACTCCTAAAAATCAATGCCATCAACGTAATTGTGTAGCCTATGTATGTTCAATGCAGACACTGTTCCTATAACTTGCCAACAGGCTGGTACAGCTTGATACACGAAATGATAACATTTTGCTGCAGCGTAGTTGGCAGTGTGAAGAAAAAAACCACTGAAGCCCATTTTCCCATTTCCAGTTACAAAACAGAGAGGGGGAAGAGAGTGGGAGGGAATTGCTTAGCTTGAAACAAGGGTACTAAAGCACCGTTTGGAGCCAACTGCACTGTTTTGCGGCCATCACTCCCAATAACAGATGTACCTATTTCTCTCTCAGCAGTCCTATTGAGCACTGGTAAGAGCTGAAAACATTTTGGTGATCACAAAATAGTAAAATTGATCTTATTAGAGAAGTTCCCGCAGCACACAGCTCAACTGCAGCAGGCTCGGATGGTGGAGTTGCGCTCACTGTGGAGAACTTGTAAAAAAAACTACCCAGGGAGGAAACAGTAACGATGGTGGCAGTTAAAGTATGTCCCTCTTACTTTAAGTTCAAACACAAGCCGTGTTATCACATTGCTAGAGAGTGAAACTGACTGAATGCTTTTTTTATAAAGTGTTTTTCGATCAGCAGCATATATTAATGAAGAGTAGAATAAACAATTGAATTACCCTATGACATTATTGTAATAATTTAGTAATAGTCCCTATACGAAACACAACTTGTGTTTTGCTGAGAAGGCCTACTGTGTATACATGCTTTAGTAATAATTCATAAGCAGTATTATACACTACATGACCAAAAGTGTGTGGACACCTGCTTGTCGAACATCTCATTCCAAATCATGGGCATTAATATGGAGTTGGTCCCCCCTTTGCTGCTATAACAGCCTCCACTCTTCTGGGAAGGTGTTCCACTATATGTTGGAACATTGCTGTGGGGACTTGCTTCCATTCAGCCACAAGAGTAATAGTGAGGTCAGCCACTGATGTTGGGCGATTAGACCTGGCTCGCAGTCGGCGTTCCAATTCATCTCAAAGGTGTTTGATGGAGTTCAGATATGGGCTCTGTGCAGGCCAGCCAAGTTCTTCCACACTGATCTCGACAAACTATTTTTGTATGGACCTCGCTTTGTGCACGGGGGGGATTGTCATGCTGAAACAGGAAAGGACCTACCCCAAGCTGTTGACACAAAGTTGGAAGCACAGAATCATCTAGAATGTCATTGTATGCTGTAGCATTAAGATTTCCCTTCACTGGAACTAAGGGGCCTAGCCTGAACCATGAAAAACAGCCCCGGAACAATATTCCTCCTCCCCCAAACTTTACAGTTGGCACTATGCATTGGGGCAGATAGCGTTCTCCTGGCATCCACCAAACCCAGATTCGTCCGTCGGACTGCCAGATGGTGAAGCGTGATTAATCAGTCCAGAGAACGCGTTTCCACTGCTTCAGAGTCCAATGACATCAAGCTTTACATCACTCCAGCCGACGCTTGCCATTGCGCATGGTGACCTTAAGCTTTTGTGCGGCTGCTCGGCCATGAAAACCCATTTAATGAAGCTCCCGACGAACAGTTATTGTGCTGATGTTGCTTCCAGAGACAGTTTGGAACATGGTAGTGAGGTTTGTAACCAAGGACAGGTAATTGTTACGAGCTACACGCTTCAGCACTCGACGGTCCCGTTCTGTGAGCTTGTGTGGCTTACCACTTCGCGGCTGAGCCGTTGTTGCTCCTAGACGTTTTCACTTCACAATAACAGCACTTACAGTTGACCGGGGCAGCTCTAGCGGGGCAGAAATTTGACAAACTGACTTGTTGGAAAGGTGGCATCCTATGACGGTACCACGTTGAAAGTCACTGAGATCTTCAGTAAGGCCATTCTACTGCCAATGTTTGTCTGTGAAGAGTGCATGGCTGTGTGCTCGATTTGATACACCTGTCAGCAACGGGTGTGGCTGAAATAGCCAAATCTACTAATTTGAAGAGGTGTCCACATACTTTTGTATATATAGTGTATATATCATATTACTATTCCACATTGGCAAAGCATCAGATGTAAGTACATTTTGTATCACCCTCTATCTAGTATGACTTTGCTTATAAAGGATCGATATACCCCTTAGAAGTTAATTGTTTAAATAATTCAGTCATTGAACATTTAATTTTCTCTAATCATGATTTGATTGGCTGGGTGAGCGTGAGGATTCATCTTCAGAGCGCTGAGGGTCTCAAAACAATTTCTCAACAAATTGATCACTTTAAAGTATACCAGAATAATTCAATGTTGTTCTCTGTTTTTCAAGGTCAATTCATGATTAAAAATGAATTAATTCCAGTCAGTGGTTGTACCTTCCCTAGGGACAAGTTACTTCATCACCTAAACCACTAGCATTGAAATCATCCAGTCGGGTGTGAAGTTGTGGGTTCTTGGATGCCTGGAAGGTTAGTTGCTATGTTTTACTGAGTTACACCTGAGTTGGGTTTCCGTAAAGGGTAGTCAAATCAAATCAAATTGTATTTGTCACATACACATGGTTAGCAGATGTTAATGTGAGCGTAGCGAAATGCTTGTGCTTCTAGTTCCGACCATCCAGTAATATCTAACAAGTAATCTAACAATTTCTGCCTTGGTTTGGTGTGTATTATATCTCTATCTTTCCCATTGTTGCCTATTGTGAGCAGAAAAAAAAGTGTAAGGAAACATTAGTTTCAAAAGTAAGATGTGCTGATTCTTCATATGGCTCACAATTCCCTTGATAGGTCATTCGCTAGTCAATAGGTTCAAATGAGGTTCTCAAAGTACATTAATTCAATGGAAATACTCAGGTCTGATAGGTTTTATTTTCTTGCATTTTCAGAGTGGAATACAACAATTTACATTTAACCATAATAAATGATTGAGCAGTCCACCAGCAACTCCCACCTTAACTCTAACTTTTTGCTAACCTCTGAAGTGAGCCTTCTTTTGTTTCTTGCTGCAGTAAACATAATCAACCCTATGTAAGTATTTTATATACTAAATTCAATGTCTATAAAGTCTAGGACTTGAACCTTTATCTGCTTGTAGCCCATGTTAAATTCCAAACATTGAACAAAATCACTACCCTATCCAAATATGAAATCGGCGGCGAGTGTAAACAAATGATCAAATGTCCTTTGTGGTGGTGATTGTATCTTGTAATGCAAATGTGGTTGAAAAGTTTTGTGATACCGCACCAAGGATACAAATCCTATTGCTTTTGTCAGGAGGTAAGCCGTTTGGTTTATTGATCAAAGTAAGAGTCTGCAATTGAGTCTTCCTCCTGTTCATATCTTGAAGAAATTCTCAGATCAACAAAGTGCTGTACATTTCCGTATGATTTAGTTTTTTTTTCAATTTCCCAACAGATCCTGGACCATCTAAAGCGTCCTTAGATAATCCATTCAATGTGGATGAGTGTAGTCCCCTAGAATTTACTTTCTAAAAATGTTCACCATACAAATTCAGGAGTAATTTTCAACCGTTGGACCCTAACTCCTGGATGTGGAGTGTTCAAACATTCTTCGACACAACCTGATTGCTGAATCATGATTGCTGTTTATTTGTGCAGTCAATTGCCCATTTGCCCCTATAAAATGCTGACAATGGACAAAAATTCTGTATTTAAACCTTTCCCACTGACACTGGTAGGCCTATTTTCCACCATTTGCGACATCTTTTAATTCCACTACTTATAACTAATACTGTAACTCAAGTCTCCCTAACGTTTAACCATCTCTCATAAAAACAACAGCATATCCAATGACCTCTTCTTAGCCAGTGACGGGACGTAATCGCTCTTCCCCAGTTGTGTCACCAAGATGGCTGCCTTCTTAACGCATGACCACATGGCTGCTTTGTGGCAAGAAAATAGGGCTGGTGTGGTAATTAGCCAGCACGTGGATAGCCAGAGTGGCAGTGAAAGTCATGGTCTCCCTCAAAGCTGGTGTCTGTTGCATGCTGATAACATTGACATGCCCCCTTCTCCGTGGATGTCTCTCAAACCCGCCGTTGCATTGCAGATAATGGTTGAGGAAAGGAGAAGAGGAGAAGAGGAGGCTGAAAAGGACGACAGTGACAGATGAAGTGATGGTTGACCTTCGCTCATTAGAGAAGTGACCTTCGATAATCGATGGGGCGGATTTGATGTGCAGCCAACGCCACTCACTATGTTTTGGCCCAGTTTCGCTTCGTTTTAGAGGAAGCAGTGTAAGACATTTTGCAAACTGATTGGGCAATTGAGTGCCATTTTGATACATTATGATTTTGTCTCGGCTTAGCTGTGAAGCCAATTTGAGAAGTCCTTACATGGCTGAAATATGTAATTCTGCAAAGAAACTGTTTTGATGTCAGGGATATATGCTTCCGTAAACAAAACTACAGAAAACAACACATATTAATACATTTGACTAGCCTGTTCCAGTGGAGATGATCAATTGATTCTAGACCAACATTTTCAGAGTTTGTTGGAGAGAAATACCAACATAAGTCTTACAAAATAATTCTGACCTGTGCTTCATGCACTCTATTCTTAGGTGTTGCGTTAGCCATGGACTCTGCCCCTGACTTGTTAAGTGCTCTGTGGAGAGAAATGTTGGAGAGCAGACGATTGAATCTATTGACCTTGCCCTGTCTAAGCCTAATCCCAGAGTTATGTGGACAAGGGTTGGCAACAGCACAACGTTCTCTGTTTACACCACTCACTAACAACTATATGTGGATATTCTGGCATTTTTGTAGAGAACACACACACACTCAAACTGGTTCACACACACATTCAAGCAGGCAGGCACACATGCACAGGATCACAGGCAAATGCGCGCACACTTTATCACAGTCCAGCCCATGCCAAATGTCCTTGGCCGACACATTCACTTTCCTAGGCTAGTGGTGCGCAAGAAGCAGGCGGGCGGTGGACGACACTCAGCTGAAGTATCCCACGTTGCCCAGAGAGGAGCAAGGCGACTGAGGCTAGGCGTGGGATGGCGAGGGCCAGCTGGCCAGCCGGGGCTGCTGGGGGATTTGGAGCGGCGACAACGGGCAGCTACTGCCAGGCACCGCGTGGACATGCCAGCTGTTGCCCCGACACCTGCCACCACGCCACAGAGGTGACTGCAATGAGGCCTGTTTTTCTCCCTTCTTATGCCCTAACAAATATAACCTAATAATTCAATTACAGACCTAATTGGTATAGATTCTTGTTAAACGCTTCAGAATCTCAACGTTTGTTTGAGAATTGCGAAAATGACAAAAATGTATATTGTCGACAAATAAGTCAATACGCTTGGCTGCTCGTTAGTGGCTTCAGAGAGGATCAGCTTTATTTGTTGCTAGGTTCATAAACCATAATTTCCTCCCAGTTGGTTGACAATTAAACGCTAACTGTGCAACACGTGTAACCTCCACAAAAGCATTGGACCACCAATGAGACGCATTGGGTTAGGTTGTCTATTAGCCTAATGCTAACACTCTGCCCAAGCTTGCCAGGGATATTAATTTAGGCTTTGGGGGGGGTCAATCTCTGAACTATTTAGTTGTTGAGCAATTTAGGAACACTGTAGACACGGTAGAACAGTAATTTCATGCAAGAGAATGAAGGAAACATAGTTTATTGTCTATCTGTGCACAGTGTGCAGTATTTCACATTTTTTGACCTTTGAACTCAAACGGCAGGAAAATGTGCATAACGTCTTCTGTGAATTTTGTTTACATGCATTCTAAACTTTTGCTTTGCTACATTCTGCATTCAATTTGCATACATTGTTGATAGAGAAGCTGTTTTGCTCTCAGTCTTTGTACTTGTTATTATAAAACTTGTTTGTTTGTGGGTGTGTGTATGTCTTTCTGCATGAGTGTGTGTATTTGCTTGTGTGTGTGTGTGTTCACGCTAGCGTGTGTGTGTGTGTGTGTGTGTGTGTGTGTGTGTGTGTGTGTGTGCATGCAGTTGTGTGTGAGTGCGAGTAGGATAGCTGTGTGTGTTTGTGTGTAACCCCTTTAAGTTAGACAGTTTAGTGGTGGATTATAGGTCTTCTGCAGGTGGTGAAGGCTGATGGTAATCAGCCCTCACCACCTGGATTTAATTGAATAACGGAGAATTTTCTCAATTCAAACGTTCCCCCTGCAACTCGCCATTGGAGTTTAGAAAACACCAGTGACTTCTAAATTGAGAACGAAGAAAGCATCGCCAAGTAAAAGTTGATCGAAAATCTGCTGCTAATGGCTAAATAGTAGCCTGTTATGAACAGTTATCATTGCTAATGATGGAAGCCGTTTAATCCCATCAGCTAGCGTCACTGCACAGTGAACAGGTTACTGCCCTACCCTCTTCGTGAATGGTTTGGCCAGAGATTTGAGAGGCAAGCTTATTGGTCAACTTCCTGCTCCCAGAATACATATTGGCAGAGTGACAACCACTTTCAAGAGGGGCCCAGATTTTGAGACTACACACTAGGAAGTGGAAAAACTTACAGAACTGTAGATTTCCCCCTATAACCTATTATTGTAAAATGGACTTTGAGAATTCCTAAGACCTTAGCGCTAACATGTTTTAGTACCCACCCACTGCATGTGGATAATTCAAAAATCCTCTTGTGACCTGTTAAGACTTTAAGAATGTCTGAATCTAAGGTACTGTCAGTCAACAAGATCCTAAAAGTCACAAAGACTGCCTACCCATTTTGACAGTTACAGCTCAGAAAGGAAGTCCAGGAAGCTAAACATATTCAAGAGTTTCAACTAATACTGTTGGCCTATGTCACACTGACTCAATAGCCTGAGGGCTGTTTTTGAGTAGGAAAGGGAGCTATGTCATCAAAAGTAGACGGACCATGCCTCAGTTGCAAATGTATCACTCATTTGTCCATTCCACCCACCCCTTCTGGTCACACTGTCCAATCTAGCTAACTTTAACTTCTCTCGAACTCTGAGATCCTTAACTCAGGTAGACTAAGCATAGCCCGAGGGGGGATTTCTAAGCCCACTAGTGTAGAATGGGAACCCAGTCAAAGTGGCTTAATCTTCAGAGGCTGCTGCCCGCTCTCCCTATGGTGGTGTAGTGTACACTAGGCTGGTGCTGACAAGGAGAAGGGTCTCCAGGGATTGATATGTAAATACAGCCACCCCTATTGCCATCTGCTAGGCTGCAGATTAAGGGTTTGTGTTCTTGGTTGTTTTGCTCTGTTTTCTTGTGTGCTAAGAAAATAGCATATTGTGCCTCTTGCGAGAGGCATAAACACATTCTCTCCTGTCCCAGTTTTCTTTTGTCCCCCACCGCAACCCCTCTGACACACATGTTCCTTTTGTTCTTTGTATTTACTTTTGCCTCATTATCTCTTTCTCTCATGCACACATGCAGGCACACACACAGTTTATTCACACTCATTTATGCAGAGTGTGCCTACATACAATGCTAATATACACTGTACAGCTGTTGGAAGTGCACAAGATATTGATTAGCCAATAGATGAACGGATTACGACCCCTTGTCATTGTACACAGATTCCGTGTCACAAAGCTTAACAGCTGTTTACACACTGTTGACATTTTAGACAGCCAGTCGATGTGTGTTAAGGCTTGAATATTGGTCTTAAGCCCCTTCAACATGTCTTAAAAGTCGCCAATGCGCTTTGTCAATATTTTTGTATTGTTACGTTTGTTGGAATGTGAAGCTAATGGTGATTATTGGATATAACATGGACACTTAGCTATTATCATAATTTTTTCCCGCTTTGAGCGAGACATCCAATAACCTAGTCTTGAAATACCATTTTAGAAAATCACCAGTGTCCCTAAAAAAAATCACCTTTCAACTGTTGATTGAGGTTTTATCTTGGGAATCAATGGAGAGACAACACCGTTTTCTAGGCCTTTGATTCACAGACGGCTCTATGAAAGGCAAACCAAATTGAACTATGAAAGGAAAATGATCACCCTTTAATCAGAGTTTAAAACCGCTTCAGTTGGCACGCTTCTCTCCCGACAATTGTTTTTAATGTCCTTGATGGGGCTCTCCACACGTTGAGCCTGGGGACTGTCAGAGGGGGTGGTAAAGGGGTGGTGAGAGGGGGGAACAGGTCAGAGAGGAACACCATATGCACATGCGTCTGTCATGGAAGCTGGGTACTCACACACAGGATAGTGCATATTGACCGTCCTTATGGCTCGAGTACAGTGAAAATGGCAAGTGTGTGTGTGTGTGTGTGCAGACACACACATACGCACACACACACCCTCTGCATCTGGTGTATACGAGCATAGCTATGGGCTCACTAGTTTTGTTTTTGCTCATCTCTCTGTGCTATTTGGGCACTGAGCCACTGCTCCCCAGATGTGGCCCTTATAATGCGTTTCAAGCTGGTGCCAACCACTCACAGCCTCAATGCAGGGACACACAAGCCCCAATGAAAACATTCACATCAAGTTTGCACTTGTGCAACCGCTCCAGCATTGTCAGCACCATGGACAACTTAAACCAGATGCATCAAGGCAGAAATGTCAGTAATCACTGTAAGATTCATAGCCTAAGAACACTTTTGACACATAACACTTGACAACATACTATTTTTGGGAATGTCAGACAGATTTCTGATAATTAAGATTCATAAAAATGCAAATTTTTCCAGGCATGCTAGTGCAACACATGGCTGCCGATGGCTGACAGTGCTTCCCATGGCTTCCCGGGGAGGATGGAGTGCGTATCTTTAGATGGTTATCTCATTAAGTTCAACTCATTACCAGTATGTTTGACTCGTTTTGTCTCGGTGGGGTGTTTGGCTGAAATGATGCTTCAAAGAAGATGGGAGAAAATGTTAGCTTTTCATCCCAAGCGGAAGCTCACTCTCAAAATCACTCTCGGTTGAATGGCTCACATCTGTTGCATTTTCATTACAATCTCTCCAAAATGGAGTTGCTGTTTATCCCCACTGTGAAGCTATGTTACAAAGTACCATAAGGATTCTTGAAAACACTAGTCTACGGGTACAGTTGAAGTCAGAAGTTTACATACACCTTAGCCAAATACATTTAAACTCAGTTTTTTTTAAATTCCTGACATTTAATCCTAGTAATAATTCCCTGTTTTAGGTCAGTTAGGATCACCACTTTATTTTAAGAATGTAAAATGTCAGAATAATAGTAGAGAGAATGATTTATTTCATTTTTTTCCATCACATTCCCAGTGGGTTAGAAGTTTACATACACTCAATTAGTATTTTGTAGAATTTCCTTTAAATTGTTTAACTTGGGTCAAACAATTTGAGTAGCTTTCCACAAGCTTCCCACAATAAGTTGGGTGAATTTTGGCCCATTCCTCCTGAGAGAGCTGGTGTAACGGAGTCAGGTTTGTTGTTGTGACTTAGATGAAGATCAGATCAAATTTGTTGACCAATTTATGCAGAAATCCAGGTAATTCCAAAGGGTTCACATACTTTTTATTGCCACTGTATATGGCTCTATGTAGAAACTTTATTGCCTTCCAAATAATCCAACTTGCCTTACAAAGAATTATCAAAGAACCCTGTCTTCTGAAAATGGTTCTTAGGATGTTAATAGATCTAGGTAGAACCCTTTGCAAAGAACCTTTGTCTTCTATCCCGCCGCAAATAACCTTTTTGGAACACTTTTTTCCTAAGAGTTATATACATTTTATTCACATCATCCACAGGTCAATGTCTTCTGAATCCGTACAAAGTCCATAAATTCCAACTCTCATGAGGCCTTTGCGTTGAGCAGGTCAATGTAAATATTCTGTAATAAAGTCCTACTTTATAGTCCACCTATTGTTCTCCTAATCCTCCTTACACATAAGGGTTGGACCTCTACTATTCATTCTCTTTCTGTTTTTTTGCATGCTTTTACACTCTGCTTGTTCCTACATTCAGGTAATTACCATTCACTGCCCTCCTGAAGGCTCTGGGTGTAAAATTCAATCAGCAGCCAACCAAGATTTAACTCCCAAATTCCCATATGTTGAAGCAAGCCCAGCCCGGGATATTGATTTAGCTGTTACACCCCACTCGCTTTTTGTCTCCTTTCATCAGCCTCCCCATCGCACAACTAGTGTGCTCGGACAGTTCTCTCTCTCTCTCTGTATTATGAATACGGGAAGTATTGACAAAAGATTTACATTGTTCGAGGGAACAGCCTTGGGAGGTAATTACATGAGGTGGAGATTATTATAAGTATAATCACTTGGTTCAAGTGGGTCCATCGCTGTTTTTCATTTGATATAGTTATTCTCAATGGTTCTAATCAAAACAGTGAACACAATAGCTTGAGATAGTTTTTGTTTTTAAGAGAGCATTACTATGAAGAGCATTTAGTAGAAAGCCCACAGTGAGGCTTCCTCTCTAGCTAAAAGGCATATGTTTTTTGGAGTCACAAAACATTTGGCATTCAATATGTTTTTCTTGGAACCAAATAAATGCCCGTGGCTATGTTTGTTTGGGTTATAAAACATGTTGGAAATGCTTTCCTTTTAACCAAAATCCAATTAGAGGAGTACCATGGAAACGGCTGTCATAGCTCCAATGAGAATGCACTGTTAGATGTGAAAAATGGCCTTTATTGGTTTGAATTTGAGATGACACTTCACTGTAACATTAATGAACAAGGAGGAGGAGAGACAGAAAGAACAGATTCGTATGAGAAGGTGAAGATGTAGGGGGGCCGTTTAATAATTATCCCCCTTCCCATGGCTAGCTGGGGACATGCTGTCAGAGTGCGTACAGCCAACGGGGTTTTCAGTCCATTGCGCCGACAGGAATAAACATCTCTCCAGTAAGAAGAAGGGTGGGGGTGTAAGTTTCATGATTAACGACTCATGGTGTAATTGTAACAACATACAGGAACTCAAGTCCTTTTGTTCAACTGACCTAGAATTCCTCACAATCAAATGCCGACCGTATTATCTCCCAAGATAACTCTCCTCAGTTATCGTCACAGCCGTGTATATACAGCCGTGTATATCCCCACGCAAGTGGATACCAAGATGGCCAACAAGGAACTTCACTGGACTTTATGCAAACTGTGAGGCGTCTGTTTCTCAAACTAGACACTCTAATGTACTTCTCCTCTTGCTCAGTTGTGCACTCCTTGCTCAGTTGTCCCACTCCTCTTTCTATTCTGGTTAGAGCCATTTGCACTGTTCTGTGAAGGGAGTATTACACAGCGTTGTATGAGATATTCAGTTTCTTGCCAATTTCTTGCACGGAATAGCCTTCTTTTCTCAGAACAAGAATAGACTGACGAGTTTCAGAAGAAAGTTCTTTGCTTCTGGCCATTTTGAGCCTGTAATCGAACCCACAAATGTTGATGCTCCAGATACTCAACTAGTCTAAAGAAGGCCAGTTTTATTTATTCTTTAATTAGAACAACAGTTTTCAACTGTGCTAACATAATTGCAAAATGGTTTTCTAATGATCAATTAGCCTTTTAAAATGATAAACTTGGATTAGCTAACACGACGTGCCATTGGAACAAAGTAGTGATGGTTGCTGATAATGGGCCTCTGTACGCCTATGTAGATATTCCATTAAAAAATCTGCCGTTTCCAGCTACAATAGTCATTTACAACATTAACAATGTCTACACTGTATTTCTGATCAATTTGATGTTATTTTAATGGACAAACAATTTGATTTTCATTCAAAAACAAGGACATTTCAAGTGACCCCAAACTTTTGAATGGTAGTGTATATAATGTATGCTGTATCCTATCTATTCTTTACTATCTATTGCATCTTAGCCGCTCTGTCACTTCTCATCCATATATTTTATACTTATATATTCTCATCCCATTCCTTTACTAGATTGTGTGTATTAGGTTTTGTTGTGGAATTGTTAGATATGACCTGTTACATACTGCTGCACTGTCGGATCTAGAAGCATAAGCATTTCGCAACACTCGCAATAACATCTGCTAACCATGTGTATGTGACCAATACATTTTTATTTTCATTTGAACTTTAAAGAGCAACTGAACGTAATAAGTAACTTCTCCTTTTGAAAACGGCCTATGTGGCATTGATATAAGTCAGAAAATTGTATTCTAATGTCAAAATGTACTACAACGTGTAAATAGGATCATTTTGATCATAAAGTCAGTCTCATCCAAATCTGAGATTTGTGAGATAATTATGAAAAAATGGTATGTCATGTAATGAAGGGTTTTCCTTGGGTTTGGTTTATTTAAATCCTGCCCACAGCAGGCAGAACCAAAGTATTCTGAGCGCAGCTACACACGACCTATCGTAATGCCCATGGTCAATTTGGTTGGACATTCGATGTCTATATAAGGCTAGTTAGGGACCATCAGTAAATGACACAATGTACATGGCACAATATTTAAAAGTGAAATAACTCCACAATTCAATGACTTAAAACCCTCAAACCAAGCATAGATTTGAGAAATTCTTATACAAATATTGAAAGCATTTAAGGAGAGAAATTAAAGGTGTGCAGCATGAAAATATAGTCTAATTTACAGTGTAATTAATTGACGGTCCCTAACTAGTCCCACATGTAGGCTATCCAAAGTCAAACCAACTTTGCCACAGTCGCACACCGGCTGGCTGTAGCTAAGTGGCAAAATACGTTGACTAGCATGCTTGCTAGTCTAGGCTACTTCCAGACACAATACCTGGGAATACTGTTTCAAGTTATCTAGAAGGGTTAGTGACTATAACTGTGTACCATTGGAGGCTGGTGGGAGGAGCTATAGAAGGATGGGCTCATTGTAATGGCTGGAATGGAATTGATAGGTTCCATGTATTCTATTCCAGCCATTACAATGAGCCTGTCCTCCTATAGCTCCTCCCACCAGCCTGTACTGTTTTGGCAGACTGAAAGTACAAACGCTTCCCACGTTTGAACACACACACACACACACACACACACACACACACACACACACACACACACACACACACACACACACACACACACACACACACACACACGAGACACTCACACCAAAGCACGCCTCCAAAACCCACATCTTGTTTTCAGTTGCATTTCCTAACAAAGAGAATTGAAAACGATGATTACATCCACTGTAAATACCTTTTCACACCAACAGGGCCGGATTAAGAAATCATAGGCCTCGGGGCTTTGCTTTTTTTTTGTCAGCAACGTCAAATATATGTTCTCTTTCATCCTTTTTCATTCAATTATATGACTATTCCTACTATAAAATATATATACGTGTGTTGTTGACTGTGATAAAGGCACGGGATCATAGGCAGCGTGTGAGTTTCAAGTTTGAGGAAGCACATTTTCACTAAAAATGCACCTTTATTATAAAAAGGCACCTTTTATAATAAAGCATTCCATGCATCATGGCATTTGCAGACTTATGTAAGAGCCTACTATTCGTAATGTGATGAGTGGATTGGATAGTCATAATTTAGGATAATAAATATAACTCAATCACTGTTTGCAAAAAAGACAGTTCAATGCATGGCTGAGCGCTTCTAGCTTAGCGTAGGCCTAGGCTATAGGCTATATCAGATTGTCTTTTTTTGGGCTTTTCATAAATAAATGTCATACAATTCTACTACACTTTATATGACTGGAGGCATTAGCAGAATCTTTTTTAATACGACAAATTGCAGGTAGCCTACTTTGCTGACATTGTCAAACATATCAATAAAAACCGATGTTGTCCGTATAATAGGCCTACAAGAAGGGGAGACACAAATAGAACATGAGGTCCATCTAAACTGGAGGGGGAAATGATTGTCCAAATACAAACTTCTAGTTGCATTGACCCATCAATGATAAAGAGTATGCACAGTGCATACTCACTGGGAAAATGGCCGACGCGCTCCGCTGGTGCCAATAAGATAGGCTATACTGTTGTTCACTCAATTAAATTGAGAATTTTAATAACTAAAAGACAGATTACAGTCTTTTCATTGCCTTCTCTTTACAGCAATAGCCATTTGCTTTCTAAACAATGTTTTCCCATGATTATATTTTGAAGTATTGCTATATGCCTGGCTGGGCCTATACATTTTGTATAGACAGGAGTAGGCAAATTAGGCTATACACTTTTGGTAATTTAATTCAGTTTACTTTAGGGAAAGTTTAGCTTTCCCCAGTGGTGTAAAGTATTTAAGTAAAAATACTTTTAAGTACTACTTAAGTCGTTTTTTGGGGTATCTGTACTTTACATGACTATTTATATTTTTACAACTTTTACTTTTACTCCACTACATTCCTAAAGAAAAGAATGTACTTTTTACTCCTTACATTTTCCCTGACACCCAAAAGTACTTGTTACATTTTGAATGCTTAGCAGGACATGAAAATTGTCCAATTCACGCATCAAGAGAACATCCCTGGTCATCCCAACTGCCTCTGATCTGGCAGACTCACTAAACATAAATGCTTCGTTTTATGAATTTTGTCTGAGTGTTGAACTGGGCCACTGGCTATCCGTAAATAAAAAAAACAAGAAAATCATGTTGTCTAGTTTGCTTAATATAAGACATTTTAAATGATTTATACTTTTACTTTTGATACTTAAGTACATTTAAAACCAAATACTTTTAGACTTTTACTCAAGTAGTGTTTTACTGGGTGACTCACTTCTACTCAACAAAAAAACGAAATGTTTATTTGCACCTTGTGAAATAATCTCCAAGACTCCAATTGGTGGCTCTAGGGGAATTCAAAAGGCAGATTGAGGACCTTTTCTACTGAATAATGTTTTTTTCTATGGTTGCTTTTTCCTTTCCATGTTTTGATTGAATATTGATGTGTACAGTGTATTGATGTGAATACAGGGATCATCTGTAAAAGAGACCTTGGTCTCAGCATGACTCCCTGTCAACAAAAAACTTTAAAAAAAGTGAAATAAAAATGTTTTGCATAGCACAGGTGGTCGCCTAAATGCACTGTAATAGTTCATATCCTAGGCCAAATATACAGGCTGGCCTATGAATGATGGATTAATAGGCCTATATGAATTAGCATATCTTTCGGTCTTCACTGTTCCCTTCTTCTGGCATCTCCACCATCTGAATCACTAGCCTCTCTATTCTCTTTCCCAGTCCTCTCTATTGCTTTACTGTTCTTGCACCAGGAATAGCAGTAGGCCTATAGTTTGGTCACTTATTTTGAGCAATTTTTTAAAACTAACATTCAAAGAGAAGAAGCACTCTTGCTTGCTGAATAAAAAATAGTGTAGATCATTATCAATGAACTGGGAGGGGAAGTTTGAATGACGAGAACATGTGGCTCTGGTGTGATGTGATCACATAGGCTGGTGGTAATAAACTGAGTAACACTTTATTTGGATAGTCCCAAGTTGATGATTTGTAGATGGTCAATAGATGTTCAATAACATTTCAACTAAATATCCACTAACTCTAACCCATTCCTCATGGTTCTAATTATAGCAAGGCTGCCCAATCCCGGTACCTGGTAGTTAATTCCACTCACATCGTGTCAGAGGTCTGAATTTGTCTACAGGACCGGAATTGGGCAGCCCTGATTTAAAGCAATGTTCTCAAATTGTTCCGAGAACATTAAGAAACAATTTACTTCTGTGTGAATTTCAGTACATTCCACACAAGTTCAGATTTGGTTTTATTTATTGTCATATCTTTAGTACGTCCTGGGACATTCTAGCAAGATGGCGCCGATAGACATGGTCACCCTGTCCATGGCTCCTAAGCAACTTTGCAGTATTGTATATTTTTTGTGTGTTATCTCTCGTTATTAGCTCAGAACGTCTTTTGCATTATTATATACAGGCGGAAATAACTTTTGGATATTAGAGCGGCGGTAATTCACCAGCATTTCAACCAGAAATATGACTTTCCAGGCAATTCCACTTATCCCAGAGACTGCTCCAAGATGCAGCCGGAGGAGAAGAAGTATTCGGAGTGGACACTCGGTCCGACTCAGGTGTGCATACCACCCACCGCTTCTGAGTATGGACAATAAAGTAGATGAGCTCAGGGCGAAGATCTCTCTTCCAGAGAGACATCAGGGACTGTAACATACTCTGTTTAACGAAATCATGGCTCTCTCCGGATATACTGTCCCCATCCATACAGTCATCTGGGTTCTCACTACGTCGTGCAGACAGGAATAAAGAGCACTCTGGGAAAAAGAAAGGCGGAGGTGTATCTTTCATGATTAACTACTCATGGTGGGATTGTGGTAATGTACAGGAACTCAAGTCGTTTTGTTGACCCGACCTAGAATACCTCACAATCAAATGCCGACCACATTATTTCCCAAGAGAATTGTCTTCGGTTATCATCACAGCCGTGTATATTCCCCCTCAAGCCGATACTGCGACAGCTCTCAAGGAACTACACTGGAGACCGCATATCCTGAGGCCTCATTTATTGTAGCTGGGGACTTTAATAAAGCAAATCTGAGGAAAACGCTACCAAAGTTTTAATAAACACTTCGCCTGCGACAATCGCGCTTCAAAAGCTCTCGACCATTTTGCTCCTCCCTTCCTATTGGCAGAAACGATTGGAAACTATTGGAAGTACCCGTGGTATGGACTATTCAACGCAGGTCTGACCAATCGGAATCCATGCATTAAGATTGTTTTGATCACGCAGACTGGGATATGTTCCGGGTAGCCTCTGAGAATAACATTGACTGAAACTCATTCACCGTGTCAGTGTATATCAGGATGTTTATAGGGGATGTTGTTCCCACTCTGACAATTAAAACCTATCCAAACCAAAACCGTGCATAGATGGCAGCATTCGTGAAAAACTGAAAGCGCAAACCACCACATTTAACCATGGCAAGGTGACTTTGAATATGGTCGAGTACAAACAGTCCAGTTACGCCCTCCATAAGGTAATCAAACAGGCAAAATGTCAGTACAGAGACAAAGTGGATTTGCAATTTAACGGCTCCGGCACGGGACGTATGTGGCAGGGACTCCAGACAATCACGGATTATAAAGGGAAAAACAGTCACGTCCCGCTTCGAGGGCAACACAGTGCCACCAACGAGGGCCACCACTGCTCCCGTGGACTGTGAGCTTTCATTCTCTGTGGCTGTTGTGAGTAAGACATTTAAGCTTGTTAACCCTCGCAAGGGTTCCGGTCCAGACGGCATCCCTAGCCGCGTCCTCAGTGCATGCGCAGACCAGCTGGCTGGAGTGTTTAAACTCTTCCTATCCCAGTCTGTTATCCCCACTTGCTTCAAGATGTCCACTATTGTGCCTGTACCCAAGAAAGTGAAGGTAACTGAACTAAGTGACTATCACCCCTGGAATCATGAAGTGCTTTGAGAGGCTAGTTAAGGATCATATCACCTCCACCTTACCCAATATCCTAGACCCACTGCAATTTGCATACTGCCCCAATAGATCCACGGACAACAGCAACACACTGAAATCAACTCTGCGCAACTGGGTCCTGGTCTTCTGGACGGGTTGTCCCCAGGTGGAGAAGGTAGGCAGCAACACCTCCATTACGCTGATCATCAACACAGGGCACCCACAAGGGTGCACACTCAGGCCCCTCCTGTACTCCCTGTTCATCCATGACTGCGTGGCCACGCACGTCTCCAACTCAATCATCAAGTTTGTAGACGACACCGCAATGGTAGGCCTGATTACCAACAACAACGAGACAGCCTACAGGGAGGAGGTGAGGGCCATTGCGGAGTGGTGCCAAGAAAATAACCTCTCCCTCAATTTCAACAAATTTAACGAGCTGATCGTGGACTTCAGGAGAAAGCAGAGGGAGCAAGCCCCATCCACATCGACGGGGCCGCGCATACATCACTGACAATCTGAAATGGTCCACCCACACAGACAGTGTGGTGAAGAAGTCTGCAACAGCGCTTCTTCAAACACAGAAAGCTGAAGAAATTTGGCTTGGCCCATAAGACCCTCACAAACTTTTACAGATGCACCATTAAAAGCATCCTGTCGGGCTGTATCATCACCTGGTACGGCAACTGCACCGTCCGCATCCACAGGGCTCTCCAGATGGTGGTGCGGTCTGCCCAAACCATCACCGGGGGCACACTGCCTGCCCTCTAGGACATCTACAGCATTCGGTGTCACAGGAAGGACAAGAAGATCATCAACGACCTCAGCCACCCGAGCCATGACCTGTTCACCCCGCTACCATCCAGAAGGCAAGGTCAGTACAGGTGCATCAGAGCTGGGACCGAGAGACTGAAAAACAGCTTCTATCTCAAGGCCATCAGACTATTAAATAGTCACCACTAGCCGGCCCCCGCCAAGTACCATGCCCTGAACTTTAGTCAGTAGATGGCTGCCACCCGGGTACTGTACTAGGCACCTTAGAGGCTGCTGCCCTATGTACATAGTCATGGAACTCTGGTCAGTTTAAAACTTCTTAGGGCTAGGCCCTTTTTTCCCCCTCAATTCCCGCCTGAATGATGTGCCCAAAGTAAACTGACTGTTGCTCCTGAAGCCAGGATATGCATATAATTGGTACCATTGGAAAGAAAACACTTTGACGTTTGTAGAAATTTTTAAATAATGTAGGAGAATATAACACAATAGATATGGTAGGAGGAAATCCAAAGAAAAACCAACCGGAATTGTTTTTTTGAGAGAGACCATCGTCTTAGAATGACAAGTTAGCTCCCTGCATGCAGTCTGTCAGCAGTCTATGTACAAGGTTTCAGGCTTGGAACTTCAAAAAAGAAGAAGAAATATCAGTTTTAGCACAGGGACACAGTCTTGGAAATTTGTGTTTGTGCGCGACATGAAGACAGAATGTACCTGCTAAAATTAGTTTCCTATTGAACATACTTCTTTCCGTAAGAAATATTATAGTTTGATAACATTTTAGGGTATCTGACGAGTAAATAGAAATGCATTTTGACTTGTAGATTTTCAAAAAGTAAGTGAATATTTAAATGCTATTTGTGAGTTTAAGAAACCTGTGCCGGTGGAAAAATATTTTGATGTGGGGCGCCGTCCTCAAACAATCGCATGGCTTGCTTTCGCTGTAATAGCTACTGTAAATCAGACAGTGCAGTTAGATTAACAAGAATTTAAGCTTTCAACCGATATAAGACACTTATATGTACCTAAATGTTTAATATCTATAATTGTTATGATTATTTATTTGATTTGCACGCCTGTCACGTTCCTGACCTTATTTCCTTTATTTTGTCTTTGTTTAGTATGGTCAGGACGTGAGCTGGGTGGGCATTCTATGTTATTTGTTGCTATGTTGGGTTCTTTTCAATTAGCCTGATATGGTTCTCAATCAGGGGCAGGTGTTTTACATTTTCCTCTGATTGAGAACCATTTATAAGGTGGGCTTTTACACTGTTTGTTTGTGGGTGATTGTTCCTGTGTTAGTGTTTATGGCACACGGAGCTGTTTCGTTTGTGAGTTTGTTCCTGTTTGTGCGTTCTTCGTTGTCTGTAAGTTCTCATGTTCAGGTCTGTTTACGTCGTTTATTGTTTTGTAGTTTGTTAAGAGTTTTTTCGTGTTCGTCTTTCTTTAAATAATCATTATGTCTTCATACCTCGCTGCATATTGGTCCGATCCTTGCTCCTCCTCAGACGAGGAGGAGAACGAACGTTACAACGGCCTCCAGTTTCACCGGAAGTTGTCCCGCTAGCGGGACGCCTAGCCCTAATAGAGCACTGGTGCTCTTTAAAATAATGTACATACTGTTTTACCCCATGATATACATGTATTTTAGTCAAGGCCTATCCATTTAACTTCTGCTGTACATATACTATTCTTCAAATATACTACATAGTCTATATACTGTCCATATTTGTGTACATCCCATCAGACAAGCATTTCACTACACCCACAATCACATCTGCTAAATATGTGTATGAGACCAATGAAATTTGATTTGATTTCTAAAAGAAATTGTGACTTAAAACTTCTTGCAACTATAGGGGTGCTGTTCCGCATTAGCATATTTGTGTCTCCAAATAAACTGCCTCGTGTAAATTCTTGATCGTACAATATGCATATTATTGTTATTATTGGATAGAAAACACCTTCTAGTTTCTTAAGAAGTTGGAATTTTGTCTCTGAGTGGTACAGAACAATTTCTACAGCACTTTTCATGACAGGGTTCAGATTTCAGAAATTTTTACCTCTGATCTGGGGTCTGTTTATAAGGCCACAGTGAATGCTATGAAGAAACCGACACTGCCTACGTTTCCTCTGGGTGTCTGTACGTCATCACGTTTTCAATGAAGTCGATGGGACGTTCACAGCCATTATAAATGAACAAAAATGTACAGAGACCCCTCTTTCTCAACGTGCGCCTCAAGCGTGGAAGCCATCGGACCTGCCTCGTTCCAAATCGTTTTCTAACCAGCAATATTTCTCCGGTCATGTTTTCAGTCGTTTGTAGTTGTTAAAAACATCATAATGTAGTTAATTTGAGCCGTTTTATATCAATTTATAATCCGTTTAGGGCGATTTTGAGGAATTTCTTTGTTGTGCGTTCTGAAAGTTTGGACACACGTTTTAGGGAGTCGGTCGTTGGTGGTGGACATTTCGAAGGACAGAGGACATCTATCGACCAAAAGACGTTTATAACATAGAAAGGATACATTGCCCAAGAATATGATGGAAGAACAGCTCAAAGTAAGCATATTTAATATGATAAACCGTGTTTCTGTCGAAATATTTTAAACGCATAATTCGCCATTTTGTTTGGTATAGCTTCACTTGGCCACCTGTTTGAAAAGTAAGGATAATTTTTAAAAATGTAAATCCGCGGTTGCATTAAGAACTAATTTGTCTTTCGATTGCTGTCAACCCTGTATTTTTTAGTCAAGTATATGATTAGCTTTCAATTAAACTAGATCACTCTGATAGATGACGTCAGACATATTGAGGCTTGATTTCCTAGTATTTTTATTGTGTAACCACGGTTTGTATTGGCTAAATATGCACCTTTTCGAACAAAACTGTATATGTATATTGTAAAATGATGTTACAGGAGTGTCATCAGAGAATTCTGAGAAGGTTAGTGAAAAAATTAATATTTTTGGCCGGTGATTACGTTATAGCGCTCTTTTTGCGTGGATCGATGCTCTGGTAACGTTTGTTCTGTGGTATGCTAACTTATCGATTTATTGTGTTTTCGCTGTAAAACGCTTAGAAATCTGAAATATGGTTCTGAAATCACAAGAACTGGGTCTTTCTTGCTATGCTTGTGTTTTTATGAATGTTTTATGATGAGTAAATTGTCATACACGTTGCTCTATCTAGTAATTCTAGTCGATTTGTGATGGTGGGTGCAATTGTAAACTGTGATTTCTACCTGAAATATGCACTTTTTTCTAACAAAAACTATCCTATACCATGAATTGTTATCAGACTGTCATCTGAAGAGGTTTTTTCTTGGTTAGTGGATATCAATATCTTAGTTGAGCGAATTGGTGATAGCACCTGAAGGAGTAAGAAACTGATGGAGTTAGAATAGTGGTGTATTTTGCTAACGTGTTTAGCTAATGATTTACATATTTGGCTCCCTGTAAAACATTTTAAAAATCTGAAATGGTGGCTTTATTCACAAGATCTGTATCTTTCATCTGGTGTCTTGGACTTGTGATTTAATGATATTTAGATGCTACTATCTACTTTTGAAGCTATGCTAGGTATGCTAATTAGTGTGTGGGGGGTGTGGGGGGTGCTCCCGGATCCGGGGTAGAGGCTCGTGAAAGGTTAAGCAATGTTCTCAGAATGTTCAGCGAATGTATGGTTCTCTTTTATGTCAGTTCTTGCCAATATGCTGTGAATGTTCCAACATTTTTTATTCTACACATGAACATCAATTATCTTTAAATTCCCTTCTCAGATCATGAAGAAAACTTTCCATAAAAATCACAAGAAAAAGATAGCAATGTTAAGAAAACGTTTGAAGAATAAAAAAACATTACATTTTCAGCATCAACAAAACTCTCTATCCTCCAACTTGTTAAGACTGTTCAGGTTTTTCAGCCGTGCCCACTAATATGCCACACCTGATCTTAATGAGTGTTTGTTTCCTTTGAAATTGGGTCTGTTTGAATAGACTTAAATGAACAGCATTGTATGTAGCTTTGCACATGCTTTTTCAGTTCTGCCCACACATTTTCTATAGGATTGAGGTCAGGGCTTTGTGATGGCCACTCCAATACCTTGTACTTTGTTGTCCTTTAGCCATTTTGCCACAACTTTGGAAGTATTCTTGGGGTCATTGTCCATTTGGAAGACCCATTTGCGACCAAGCTTTAACTTCCTGACTGATGTCTTGAGATGTTGCTTCAATATATCCACATACTTTTCCTCCCTCATGATGCCATCTATTTTGTGAAGTGCACCAGACCCTCCTGCAGCAAAGCACCCCCACAACATGATGCTGCCACCCCCGTGCTTCATGGTTGGGATGGTGTTCTTCAGCTTGCAAACTTCCCCCTTTTTCCTCTCAGCATAACGATGGTCATTATGGCCAAACAGTTCTATTTTTGTTTTATCAGACCAGAGGACATTTCTCCAAAAAGAATGATCTTTCTCTCCATGTGCAGTTGCAAACTGTAGTCTGGCTTTTTTATGGCGGTTTTGGAGCAGTGGCTTCTTCCTTGCTGAGCGGCATTTCAGGTTATGTCGATATTGCACTCGTTTTACTGTGGCTATAGATACTTTTGTACCTGTTTCCTCCAGCATCTTCACAAGGTCCTTTGCCGTTGTTCTGGGATTGATTTGCACTTTTCGCACCAAAGTAAATTAATCTCTAGGAGACAGAATGAGTCTCCTTCCTGAGCGGTATGACAGGTGCTTGGTCCCATGGTGGTTATACTTGCGTACTATTGTTTGTACAGATGTACGTGGTACCTTCAGGTGTTTGGAAATTGGTCCCAATGATGAACCAGACTTGTGGAGGTCTACAGTATTTATTCTTGGCTGATTTGTTTAGATTTTCCCATGATGTCAAGCAAAGAGGCACTGAGTTTGAAGGTATGACCTGAAATACCTCCACAGGTACACTTCCAATTGACTGAAATTATGTAAATTAGCCTATCAGAAGCTTCTAAAGCCATGACATCATTTTCTGAAATGTTCCAAGCTGTTTATAGGCACAGTCAACTTAGTGTATGTAATCTTCTGACCCACTGGAATTGTGATACAGTGAATTATAAGTGAAATAATCTGTCTGTAAACAATTGTTGGAAAAATTACTTGTGTCATGCACAAAGTAGATGTCCTAACCGACTTGCCAAACTATGGCTTGTTAACAAGAAATTTGTGGACTGGTTGAAAAACGAGTTTTAATTACTCCAACCTAAGTTTATGTAAAATTCCGACTTCAACTGTAGGTCTTTGTTATGTTAAGTTCTCTTTCATGGTTACAGCCAGGATTGAACCTAAGTGTATGTAAACTTCCGACTTCAACTGTATAACTCTTATTTTATTTGTATTTTGAATTTTGAATTGAATGTAATGTCTTATATTGTTCTTGTCTATACCTTGTCATGTATTTGTACGTTTTATGTGGACCCCAGGAAAAATAGCTGCTGCATGTGCTGTAGCTAATGTGAATCCTAATAAACTAAACTAAACTGATGCTGTTTATATAACCTTGATTTTATCAGGGTGTCATATTGAGACCTTGGTCTCTTTTACAGATGAGCCCTGAAGAACAGAAATGACTGAAAATGCACAAATCAAAAATATAAATACAAAATGCAAGTAGATATAAAAACAAGGTCATAAAAAACAAACACATTCATCAGTAATAACGTCCTCAATCAGTTTCTGAATTGACCTAATGCAGTGGAGGCTGGTGAGAGGAGAACGGGTCATAATAATGGCTGGAACAGAGCAAATTGAATGGCATCAAACACCTGGAAACCATGTATATGATACCATTCCACTTATTCCTCTCCAGCCACTACCATGAGCCCATCCTCCCCAATTAAGGTGCCACCAACCTCCTGTGACCTAGAGGCACCAAAACATCCAATTTAAGAACATTTTGAAGATTGTTCCACAAACAAGGTGCAAGAAAACTAAAATTGAAATTCCTAACACAGCAGAGAACAAGGAATTTTCAGAGTTAGCCATCCCTGAGACCAGGTGTGGTAACTCATAAGTCTAACGTTTAGTAATGATTATTGCTGAGCAATTGACCAAAATGTTTTTAAACACTAATTGACCGTCAGTTAGATTATTTGAATTCCATCTCTTTCCGTTTTTTTCTGTGTGCTCACTGCACAGTTTCTCTAGAGATCAGCTCAAGCCTGAACTGTGCGATGTAGTAGGGCGTTGTAGTTTCCAACAGGCCAAAAATATTCTACATAGTTTAGTGCAGAAAATGTGGTAATTAACTGCAATGACCATAATCCATTGTGCGGTCTGCGGGTTTCTTTTATGCCTGCTATGTTTGATTTATTATTTTTTTTAAATTGTACTTTTACCCCTTTTTGTGGTTTCCAATTGGTAGTGTGAGCGGACCAAGTAATTGGGCGTCACTCAAAAGCAGGAAGGTGGAACAAACGAGTCAGGAGTAGGTTTTCTTGATTGAACATTCTATATTGAGGGCATTTGGTCAACACAAACACTCCAATGTAATCAACGAAAATCTCCCAAAGGAAAAAGAAAACATATCTTCTTCTCCAGATCAAAACAGGAACACAATATGATTGTCTTTAAACTACAACAAAAAGTCACGGCATTGTCACCGTCTCAATGGTTCTTCATCGATAGCTCCTCTGTCTCGGTGGCCATCTTCCAGAGATAGTTCTCCCCCCCTGCTGGTTCCATACTCTCTCTTATAGGGGAAGGAGAATATCTCATTAGTAGTGTCAGCTGTGCTTAATTGCCTCTGGTTACCTTGTCTCCCATGCCTTGTTGGGCTACCATCCGTGAGCCCAGCCTGCCCTCTGGTGGTCCTTCCACAGTAGTTACAGTCTTGTCTCATCGCTGCAACTACGGACTCGGGAGAGGTGAAGGATGAGAGCCATGCATCCTCCAAAACACGACCCAACCAAGCCGCACTGCTTCTTGACACAATGCCCACTTAACCTGGAAGCCAGTCACACCAATGTGTCAGAGGAAACACAGTGCACCTGCCAACCGTGTCAGCGTGCATGCGCCCGGCCCGCCACAGGAGTCACTAGAGCGCAATGGGACAAGGACATCCCTGCCGGCCAAACTCTCCCCTAACCCGGATGATGCTGGGCCAATTGTGTGCCACCCCATGGGTCTCCCGGACGCAGCCAGCTGCAACAGAGCCTGGATCTCTAGTGGAACAGCTAACAACTGCAATGCAGTCCCTTATACAACTGCGCTACTCGGGAGACCTATGCCTGCTATGTTAGGTTAGTGTGGGGAAGACCCGAAGAGACAGAAGATAACAATGCAAGATTGAGAGGCATAAAGAGCAGTTGCTTAATGAGATATCTCTACCTGAAAATACATGATCTAAGTGATTGATAGTTGGTATTCAGCAGTCATAAAAGTATGTAGCCTAGTGGTTAGAGCGTTGGGCCAGTAACCGGAAGGTTGCTGGATTGAATCCCTGAGCTGACAAGGTAAAAATCTGTTGTTCTGCCCCTGAGCAAGGCAGTTAACCCACTGGGCGCTGAATACGTGGATGTCGATTATGGCAGCCCCCCGCACCTCTCTGATTCAAAGGGGTTGGGTTAAATGTGGAAGACACATTTCAGTTGAATGCATTCAGTTGTACAACTGACTAGGTTTTGCCTTATTTACTTTGAAGAACTACGAAAATATGGATTTTGTCAGACAGCTCTATAGAGATGAGATGATGACTTGGAATGAAGTAACAAAGTCATCAAATTAAACAAATGTAATATACACAACAGCTGAAATAATTTATTAAAGTTAATAAATGATGGTTAATGGGCATTAATGGGCAGTCACTACCATCATGGGACTTGTATTAATTGTTTTCTTCTGTGTTGTTACAGCATTCAACCCACATAATGCATTCATGTAATTGAAAGAAATTATCAAACAGAAATGGAACCGACCTCAAAAAGCAGTAATCGCTCAGCACTCTTAGAAAAAAGGGTTCCAAAAGTGTTCCTGCGGCTGTCCCCATAGGAGAACCATTTTTGGTTCGAGTTAGAACCCTTTTTGGTACCAGGTAGTACTATTTTGGGTTCCATGTGGAACCTTCTGTGTAAAGGGTTCTACATGGAATTCAAAATTGTTCTACCTGGAACCAAAAAGGCTTCTTCAAATGGTTCTTCTATGGAGACAGCTGAAGAACCCTTTTAGGTTCTAGATAGCACCTTTTTTTCCCTAKGAGTGTAGTAATGATGTTAGGTACAGTGTGAGTTTTTTATCCATGAAAACATAGCAATGTATCAACCTAAGTGACATCAAAGAGGGTCAACCAACTTTCTGGTAGAGAATGCAGTGATGAGTAGTAAAACTGTCGCTAACGAGTACGATAAACTGCATCTAACGGCTTTAATTAATGAAGTGGTAGTTGCGTTCATATAGAGGATGTCGCCATAGTCTAGGACTGATAGGAACGTTGACTGAATCTGCTTTCTACTATTTAGCAAGAGGCATGACCTATTTCTATAGAAGAAGACCATTTTTATTCAATGTTCTCAATCTTATTTAATTACCTTCAAATAACCCATAATTTCCATTATTAGACCGTAACACTTACAGGAAAACTTTCAGAGGACCAGAGTAAAACATTTTCAGAACCTCCCTGCAACCTATAAATTAACAATCCCAGAACAAACAAAATGTTCAGGTAAAAAAAATATATATGTTTTTCCTGTCAGGAAACTTTGAGTGCACCTGAGTGCATCATCTAATGGAGAAACAATCACAAGTGACAATATTCTGTGTAGATTTGAATTACGTTCTCTGGTGAGGCAAGACAATGCAGCATCGGCTACAGCCTAATTAATTTTTTAAAATTATTTCACCAAAATGTAATGGACTTTGAGTCAACTGATACTTCGTTACAAAGAATAGCAACTGTCATTGCAACCAAATACTTCATAGCCAAATATAAACTGAACCCTGATTTAGGCTTACTTCCACTCTTTCTCCAGTCCTACATTTTCTGTCAAACCTGTGTATCAAGGACATCTAATGAATTCCTTTCACATACAGTATACACACGGTCCCCCTGTGGATATCCACTAACATTCATGTCCAGTCTCTATCCTTTAACAATCATTGGTTAGGATTTTTCCTAAATGCTGTACAGTATATACCCAAACCACATGGTTTGCTACATTGAAGATGTGATAAAAAAAAGAAGGGAAATATGAACAAAAGATGAGTATTTAATTATGTGTCTGAGCACATGTTTCAAAGCAGGCTTTGTAGTAATGGCAAGTGGACAGGACATATTTTTCACCACAGCAATATCTTCTAATTTATAGTACCCGTACTACATCTAAAATAACTTGCCTGTCACTGTCAACCTTTTGGGAGAATGTCTGGTATAAAAAAGAAAGAACAATTCTAGTCATCTAAGCACAATGTCATATGAGTGTGGGAGTACAGCTCTAATGAATAGTTATTTTTAAGGTCACAGGGGAGGCCTTTTATCATGGAACTTGCTACAAGCAATCTGGCACTTGCCAATGTGTGATCATTATTGCAAACCTTTCTTTTTAAGTTAGTGTGTTAAGCTTTACAACCTTTTTTTGTTGGTCATAAAAGTACAGATCAGAATCCAGAATTTGCTCATTTGTGAATATCTTGAGCAAAATGCAGAGAAAGAGAATAAAAGCTATTGATCTGACATAAGCCCTGCGTTCTACACTCTACCCCCCTGCCAGCCATTCTCACAACCTATACTTTGTTGTGTATTAGCAGCTATTGTCGTTCTCTGGGGTTGTTTCTGGTGTGCGGTGTGGAACATCAACCCTCTGGCTCCAACAACTTGCCACTGTATCCTCCAAACTCTCAGTTAGCGTCTTTTCATTATTATTTTTTAAAAACATTTTATAATAAACACATTTTACAATAAACAAAAACATACATAGATTAAAACAATAGACAATGTACCATTTACATACATTTCCACAAACATTAATGACATCCCACTTACTAGGAGGCTGGCTCATAATAATGGCCGAAACGGAGTGAATGTAATGTCACCAAACACATAGAAACCATGTACAGTGGCTTGCGAAAGTATTCACCCCCCTTGGCATTTTTCCTATTTTGTTGCCTGTCACGACTTCCGCCAAAGCTGGTGCCTCTCCTTGTTTGGGCGGCGTTCGGCGGTCGTCGTCACCGGCTTTCTAGCTGCCACCGATCCATGTTTCTATTTTCCATTTGTTATGTCTTGAGTGTACTCACCTGGTTACCATTAAGTTATTATTATTTCCCTATTATTATTTCCCTATTTAACCCTCTGGTTCCCATTATGTTTTGTGTGTGATTATTCCTGGTTTGTGTTAGTCGTGTTAGGGTTTTAGGGTTTGTTATCCCTGCGTGGATTATTTAAGTAAAGTACGTTATTTTACTCAGTTCTGTGTCTTGCGCTTGACTCCGTCCTCACCTCTGCACAACTGACATATGACATTGCCTTACAACCTGGAATTAGAATGGATTTTTGGGGGGTTTGTATGTTTTGATTTACACAACATGCCTACCTCATTGAAAATGCAAAATATTTTTTATTGTGAAACAAACAAGAAATAAGACAAAAAAACTGAAAACTTGAGCGTGCATAACTATTCACCCCCCCAAAGTCAATACTTTGTAGAGCCACCTTTTGCAGCAATTACAGCTGCAAGTCTCTTGGGGTATGTCTCTATAAGCTTGGCACATCTAGCCACTGGGATTTTTGCCCATTCTTCAAAGCAAAATTGCTCCAGCTCCTTTAAGTTGGATGGGTCCCACTGGTCTACAGCAATCTTTAAGTCATACCACAGATTCTCAATTGGATTGAGGTCTGGGCTTTGACTAGGCCATTCCAAGACATTTAAGTGTTTCCCCTTAAACCACTTGAGTGCTGCTTTAGCAGTATGCTTAGGGTCATTGTCCTGCTGGAAGGTGAACCTCGGTCCCAGTCTCAAGTCTCTGGAAGACAAACAGGTTTCCCTCAAGAATGTCCCTGTATTTAGCGCCATCCAACATTCATTCAATTCTGACCAGTTTCCCAGTCCCTGCCAATGAAAAACATCCCCACAGCATGATGCTGCCACCACCATGCTTCACTGTGGGGATGGTGTTCTCAGGGTGATGAGAGGTGTTGGGTTTGCACCAGACATAGTGTTTTCCTTGATGGACAAAATACAAATTTTAGTCTCATGTGACCAGAGTACCTTCTTCAATATGTTTGGGGAGTCTCCCACATGCCTTTTGGCGAACACCAAACGTGTTTACTTATTTTTTTCTTTAAGCAATGGCTTTTTTTCTGGCCACTCTTCCGTAAAGCCCAGCTCTGTCTAGTGTACGGCTTAAAGTGGTCCTATGGACAGATACTCCAATCTCCACTGTGGAGCTTAGCAGCTCCTTCAGGGTTATCTTTGGTCTCTTTGTAGCCTCTCTGATTAATGCCATTCGTGCCTGGTCTGTGAGTTTTGGTGGGCGGCCCTCTCTCGGCAGGTTTGTCGTGGTGCCATATTCTTTCCATTTTTTAATAATGGATTTAATGGTGCTCCAAGGGATGTTCAAAGTTTCAGATATTTTTTTATAACCCAACCCTGATCTGTACTTCTCCACAAATTTGTCCCTGACCTGTTTGGAGAGCTCCTTGGTTTTCATAGTGCCTCTTGCTTAGTGGTGTTTCAGACTCTGGGGCCCTTCAGAAGAGGTGTGTATATACTGAAATCATATGACAGATCATGTGACACTTAGATTGCACACAGGTGGACGATTTTTAACTAATTATGTGACTTCTGAAGGTAATTGGTTGCACCAGATCTTATTTAGAGGCTTCATCGCATAGGGGTGAATACATATGCACACACCACTTTTCCGTTTTAGATTTTTTTTAGATTTTGTGAAACAAGTCATTTTTAAAATTTCACTTCACCAAGTTGGACCTATTTGTGTATGTACATTACATGAAATCCATTTAAATTACAGGTTGCAATGAAACAAAATAGGAAAAATGCCAAGGGGGGTGAATACTTTTGCAAGGCACTGTATTTGATACAATTCTACCTATTCCGCTCCAGCCATTGCCACGAGCACATCCTCCCCACTTAAGGTGCCACCCATTGGGTATCTCACCACACCCCCATATACCATGTCTTAAAATATGCAGATAGACAGATTAAAAGTCCATTTACATTGTAAAACATCTGACAGCCATCTTTCTAACTCTGCTCATAACTTTTGGACTTTATACAGTAGCACTCCAAAAAGTCACGAATTATTGAGTCATTCTTAGTTTGTCGTATATACATTGACGCTGTATATGACATGAGTTTTATGATTTGGAGACGTGAAGTGCACATTTGGACTCACAGGTGTTTGGCTTGCTTGTATGACATCTTAGCAGTAATTATTATAATTCTCAATGTCTCATATTTCAAAATACATTGAGCCATCTTAAGTTACAGCATTTCCCTCACTCAGACAACAACAAATGTGCAAAGGTTGACCAATTACAGCAAAGGATTGGGGCAACTTCTTGTCGTTCACAGTGCTCAAGTTCAGAAATGCTATCAGGCAAAACCCATACAGTGCTGTGAAGTGCAGAGCCAGAGCTCTATAGCATGTTACTGTACAGGCACTACATTCCAATGTAGGCACTTATTATTGCCCAAATCTGCCATTTCCAACCCGTAAACAGGTACGAGTGTAAAGGGCTACTACAAAAAATGTAATGACTATTATGTTACTAAAATGGCCATGACTAAAACTAGACAAACATTTTTAGTCGACTGATAATAAGTAAAACTAATGAAGGATGAAATTACTAAAATGTGACTAAAAGGTATTTTAAGACTAAAAATAATAGATGAAAACTACATCTAAAATATTTAACAAAATGAACACTGCATCTGTTCAAATGTGATTAGGGTCCCCTGGGAAACACTGACCAACACTTTGGTTCCTACCCTGTCAGATTTCCTGCTTGGCTTTTCAATTTGTTGTCATGCCAAACAACACCAACCATAATCATTCTATTTATATGATTCCAACATTTGACCCAAGTGTTTAGATCTATATCGCAAGTGAAATCACAATTATTAGATATTTTGGCCATATCGTACAGCCCTACTAATAACCTGGAAACTTTACATTTGGTGGCACAGAATTAAAGGACAAGTGAGATTTTCTTTAGGAGATGTGTTTTAAAATGAAGTAGGATTCATATGTAGGCTATATTTCAATCAATTTAAAAATCTATTTTTTCAGGTGCTCCTAAACTCTATGTGGTGGTCCTAACTTTTCTAAGTTAGGAGCACCAGTGCCACCAATAAAATATGCTAATTTGGAACCCTGTCTGTAATGTGGTTGTAGGCCTTGCCAATGTTTCTGATGTCTTTGCTGTAGATTAGGGTTGTATCAATGCTTTTGGGTCCTACTTGACCATTGTTAGTTAGAGCAGTGAAGAACGACACCTTTGTTCTGTGTGTGAAGATGAGAGAGAAGATAGTCATTGTATTCTTAAAAAGTATACCTGATGCACTTATCTAGAAAAGTTCTTGAAATATATGGTATATTATTGCTCCCGAGTTGATGCAATAAAAATATTTAGCACCATGGGATTGAGAAAAGCACTAATGGCAGATTCAGAATTAGGAAATATATTCATTTTTTAAGTGTTTTGATTTAAGCACTTAAGCTTTGTAGGTGTGGCTTCCTTGAAAACCCTGTCGCTTGCTGGCCAACAGATCTTCTTGTGGACTTTTCATTCAGTAGGGTTTTCAGTGCACTTTATCTAAAGCCATCCCTTTAAATACGGTATGCTTTAATTAGAATTTTCGCAGACTCACTAGAATATATAATCGAGCGAACGGGTTCAGAATAGGGATCAATGAAAGAAAGCCATCTAAATACACACACATTCACCTCCTGTTCAGCACCAATTGGTAGATAAAAAAATACTCTGATCTTGTAGACTAGTTAAGGTTAGGAAATAATTTATGAATCATACATAAACAGTGTTGGAGCGCCTTCACACACAAAATATGTTGGTGAATCAAATATACAGTGGCTTGATTCAACTCCAGCAAATTCTGAAACCATAGGCCTACAATTACAATTCTGAGTAACGAAAGAACTATATATACTTTACTGTGGAAAGGAGGCTGAAAGACCTGTAACGTTGACATGCTTTCAGTTTGCTGATATTGTCACGTTCCTGACCTGTTTTCTGTTAGTTGTTTTATGTGTTAGCTGGTCAGGACGTGAGTTTGGGTGGGCAGTCTATGTTTTCTGTTTCTATGTTGGTTTGGGTACCTAATATGGTTCTCAATTAGAGGCAGGTGGTTTTCATCTCCTCTGATTGAGAATCATATTAAGGTAGGTGTTTTCACATTGTTTGTTGTGGGTGGTTGTCTCCTGTGTCTGTGTCTATGTTGCACCATACGGGACTGTTTCGTTCGTTCGTCGTTTTATGTAGTCATTTTCCTGTTCGTTCGTTCTGCGTTACATGTAAGTCCTTACGTTCAGGTTTGTCTACTCCGTTTGTTGTTTTGTTTAGTTTTAAGTGAAGTTCGTGTTGTCGTCTTTACTTTAATAAATATCATTTCAAATCACAAGTCTGCATTTTGGTTCGATCCCTGCTCCTCCTCTTCGTATGAAGTGGAAGAGGAACGCCGTTACAGATATATGACTGGTTTCACATTTGTCTCCAGTGATCATAAGGTAAAATAGATCTAAAACAATTTTAATTTGTATTTACAATCCCATTATCCAAACAGATTACTCATTTACCTAGCTCTTATCAATAGCTCTTATCAATTTGTAAATTGCAGTGCATGGAGATTGGTGGAGTGAACCGACAGTTTGCTCAACCTTATTCAAGGTTTCCTCGCTCGTAAAGGTGGTGGAATTATGAGGGAATTAAGTCAATGTCAGAATATAGCCTATCTGTAGACACACCCCTGCCACACCTCCATTTCTATAATCTCCACCGCAAACAAATAACTAGCTGGTACATGCTTTACCTCATGCTTAAGTTCAAGGTGAGAACACGAGTAGAGAGAAAAGTGCATAAAAAGATAATTAAGTTCCATTTACACATGCACAACTCTGGTCTGAATTTTTCCCCTTGTGAAGATGCTGGAGGAAACGGGTACAAAAGTATCTATATCCACAGTAAAACGAGTCCTATATCGACATAACCTGAAAGGCTGCTCAGCAAGGCAGAAGCCACTGCTCCAGAACCGTCATAACAAAGCCAGACTATGGTTTGCAACTGCACATGGAGAAATGTCCTCTGGTCTGATGAAACAAAAATAGAACTGTTTGGCCATAATGACCATCGTTATGTTTGGAGGAAAAAGGGGGACGCTTGCAAGCCGAAGAACACCATCCCAACCATGAAGCACGGGGTGGCATCATCATGTTGTGGGGGTGCTTTGCTGCAGGAGGGACTGGTGCACTTCACAAAATAGATGGCATCATGAGGTGGGAACATTATGTGGATATATTGAAGCAATATCTGAAGACATCAGTCAGGAAGTTAAAGCTTGGTCGCAAATGGGTCTTCCAAATGGACAATGACCCCAAGCATACTTCCAAAGTTGTGGCAAAATTGCTTAAGGACAACAAAGTCAAGGTATTGGAGTGGCCATCACAAAGCCCTGACCTCAATCCTATAGAAGATTTGTGGGCAGAACTGAAAAAGCATGTGCGAGCAAGGAGGCCTACAAACCTGACTCAGTTACACCAGCTCTGTTAGGAGGAATGGGCCAAAATTCACCCAAATTATTGTGGGAAGCTTGTGGAAGGCTATCTGAAATGTTTGACCCAAGTTAAACAATTTAAAGGCAACGCTACCAAATACTACTTGAGTGTGTGTAAACTTCTGACCCACTGGGAATGTGATGAAAGAAATAAAAGCTGAAATAAATCATTCTCTCTACTATTATTCTGACATTTCACATTCTTAAAATAAATTAAACCAATAAGTTGGTGATCCTAACTGACCTAAGACAGGGAATGTTTACAAGGATTAAATGTCAGGAATTGTGAAAAACTGAGTTTAAATGTATTTGGCTAAGGTGTATGTAAACTTCCAGGCATTGTGAGATCTGGCATGCGTCTGCAAAGTTGTCAGCCTGGAACGCATTGTTTGATGGAGGGGAGCCTGTTGGAGGCTAGTGACGTACATGTAATGACATAAATTAAAGGGTTGACTTAGATACTATTCAGTAGCTATGTTTACATTAACTTCTCCAGTGATTTGTTTTTGTAGACAGTTAGAAAGTTTGCATAAAAATAGATGCAACAATTGCCTGCTACGGTGTATTTTCATTGTATCGACAAAAACGGCTGGATGTAATGGCATGTAATCAAAAAACCTAGTGTTGAATAGAAATTAAGCACTTAAAGTGTTTCCATTTTCCATTTAGGCAAATTGTGCATTAATAAATTGGTAACAGCCTATAGCCCTCCCACCGATATGTGTCATGTAGCCCGCAAGGACAGAATGCAAAAATGTATTTGCCTTATTCAAATAATGTTCATATGCCAACTTATCACCATGGTTCGTGCTATGGTGATACTTGCACTCCTGTAGATCTGAAATAATTGGATGTTGAAACTTGCATCAAACCAACATCCAGCCATTCTTGTGTTTTGCCATGATGAAATATGATTTAGCAAGCTTTAGGCATTCAGAATTAAATATGGAGTAGAGCGTAGATGTTAAGTGATGACATAACGTGTCCCGCGTACCTTCAAAATTATGCCGCAATCATAATTCATTCGAGAAACAGTTTCCATCATCATTTGTTGCAAGTTAGACAAAAGAGAAATCCCCCTGTCGAACAGATTAAAATGTTGCCGAGCTTTAGAACATTTCTCCTATAGCTGCCGTTTTCATTAGAAGTCGCAATGTTTTCTGCTGTGATATTGTTTTTGTCAAATAAACTTGCTGTTTTTGTCCCCCCCCCCCCTCAGTTTTATCATTGGAATGTGATACAAAAAAAGCGACGGAGTACTTTAGGACCAAGCGGACGCCTCCGAGCAGTCGGGTAGGCTGTTTTATGTCCGCCCTACTTCTAAAACCAAAGTTGCGCCCCTGCATATTGTAGACTACTTGTGTGTGTGTCAGAATGCCATCCAGGTATAAAGACAGATATGCCACCTTCATTATCTGTATTTAATAACCTGGTTCACATTTCTAGTCATAGACTACATCTCAAATGGAACTGGTTTCTCTACATCTGTGAGAGCAGAGGACGATGTTGTCCAATTCCAAATCGACACTTACGCCCCATGCATTTGTAAATGTTCCCAATACATGTAGAATAACTCTGCCTGTCATTTTTTTTATGTCATGTTAATCTCATGTCCCTGTTTAGGCACACTTCAAATAAAGTGTTACCAATGTGTCATTGGCCAAATGTCCCAAAAACAGCTTAGTCCACACAAAATGTAAATGATTAAATGTTTAATGGAATCCTCTCTTCACAACAAAAAACATCGGACAAGTTGTACCGACAAATTGCATGATTATAGCAAAAATAATGTCCTCAAGCTTCCTAGTCTTGAAAACCCAGACACGGGATCAAGATCACAAGGTCTGAGGATGATGTCAGATTCTCTTGGACATTTAATTAATTTAACTGCGTCTTGGTACACATACAGAAATGTACTGTATACTGTATGCGATTAGATCAGAATAATAATTAGGTGTTGGTTATTGTAAAACAAAAAAGCTGTTGTGAAAGTGGCTACCCCCCTCGCACCTTCACAGTGGATGTCTCTGAACATGTCGTTTGATGCTCAATTCTTACTTCTCGGTCTCCATCTCCATTCAATTGTCATATTTTGGCTCAGGCTTTTTATTAAGTCTTAATAGAGTGAGCACGTTCTGGTGTAAGGAGAGCAATACATTCAATCAATTGCCTCTTTTGTCTCTGAGTGAATTATAAGTGCACGTCAAGCCCACAGCCAGGTGCCATAAAAGCAGACCATGCAGGCACATTTAGCCAAAGGTCAATTATGTAATATTCCATTTTATCAAATAGAGGGAAGTCAGAAAACACGATCTGGCAGGCAATAATATCTTTATCTTCAATAGACTTGTGTGCACAAGTTCTTTAATGTAATTCAAACTCTTCAAGTAGGGCCGATTGCCGACATGTATTTTTTCATTAAAATCTCACTTATCACAATGGACTAGTTTAATAAAACAATGAAAATAGACTTGAAGTGAGTTAACTCACAATAGTGTTTGATTATTAACTTCGGGGAATTAAGTAATTTCATTTTCTTTGAAAACAAAATGAAAGATTAAAGATTGAGATTTCATAAAGCAGTAGGAATGCGTCTTTCTTTTTCCCAACGCAGTTCTACAAAGCTTTGAGCGCTCTTCAAGTCTCCAAGTCCGGAAGTGAATATCATGTAGCACGAAATTTCAGTCACTGGTTAACAACATTTTCCATTATATTTCAAGATCGAAAAATATAATAAGGTTGTGCACCGAGCTAGCCATAAACGTCCCTTAACGCTCAAAGACATATTCAATGGCTGTAGCATAGCGTATTCGACTGAATGATTAGATAATACATATTTGAGAAATTATGAATAATAAGCATATGATTTTACCTGATGATAGACTACTATTGATAATGTAACAACTTCAAATACTGAGCTAGTAACGTTTAGACTAGTTTAACTTAGCTGACCTTCAATTGAGAGAATTCAGCAGAGTTCTCTGAGACATTTTTACAACTCATTCAAACTCTGAAAATAAATACATGGGCAAATGTTACCAAACATGATGATAATAGGCCTGCATTACGGTAGGCAGCTAATTGTTAAATTACACTTTCCATCCTTACCTTGGAAGGTCACGGTCTCTGCGCTGATCGCCTGTGAGTGAGACAACGCTAGCTAACCAATGGGAGCGTAGTAGAACGACCCTCTGAATAACAGGGCGTGGTTTTGGCTTAACTGCGTTGGGAAAAAGAAAGACGCAGTGGGAATATACATTGACATTTATCCCTAATTAGTTTAACTGGCTCTTGTTACACATACAGAAATGTACTGTATATGTGATTAGATCAGAATAATAATTAGGTACTGGTTATTGTAAAACAAAAAAACTGGAATATGAAACTGATATGATGAGGATGTTGCAATCCAAGACCAAGGCTTTGAAATGGTCAACCAAATTCTACAACAATACAAACGTGGACAGTTGACACTCACACCAGTACCTTAATTAATAGTTAAGAGTATCACCACAAGCGTAATAGAACAGACAACCGTATTCATGAATCTTTCTGGTCGGAGCATGTAGATCTCATTACAGATAAAAACGGAGATAGCGCACCTCATTAGCATGTAGACCCATCTGCCTTAATGTGCTGAGCTAACAGGTGTTAGCATGCGTGTGTCTCAAATGGCACCCTATTCCCTATATTTGGAATAAGATGCCATTTGGGATGCAATCCCATATCTTAGCAGAGAAATGTCGTTTTGATACTGGGAGGCACTACACCTTGACTAAGCTGCGCAAAAGGATGTGTGCCCATGCATGAACAGAGTTAAGAGCTGTAGCTGAAATTGGATATATAAAGATAGATTTCAGATTTTGGATTATTGTGGGCAAAGTTATGCACATTTGAAATACCTTTGAGAAGTTCTTCCTGGAGAGCAACCCAAAGATTGAATCTGTATTCATCTGTATTCTCTAATTAATTGTGACAGGATTCATTATAAAAACACATTTTTGATAAGGATTGTGACAAAGGGAAAGGTGTTCCATTTTGTATAGTAGTGCTAATATAATATCCAGGATATTTTCTCATCATGACTGTGATGCTATGCATTTGTGTGCATATGCACGTTATACATGATTCATACTGCTTGGTTAAAACATTATTAAATATGAAATACACTTTCTAATGTATTCATTCATACTTTACTGTATGTGATTTGCACTCGGTTTCATTAGCCTTTTGGCACCTCAGTGTCGGCAGGCTTTGGAGAAAACCCAAGAGCTTTACGCAACAAGCAGCGACAAAAGTAGGGTACAAAAGCAGGGAACTATGAGTACTGCTGGTTCAGGGAACTTTTATTTAGAAGGTTTTCCAATGTTCTGAGACTATCAAGCAGTGTCTTCAAACAGTGACTAATGGAGGTATTCTTAGATAAAGTAGCCACAAATGTGAAGACCTATAAGTACTTTTGTTTAAATAGTGTGTCACGATCGTTTGAAGCATACTCGGACCAACGTGCAGCGTGATCTGGGTTCCACATCTTTATTAAAATAAAGTAGGTGAACCATATAACAAAACAATAAATAAAGAAAGAAAGAACAAAACGTTACGACAATGGAGTGCTAACATACAACTACACAAAAACAATATCCCACAAAACACAGGTGGAAAAAAGCTACCTAAATATGATCCCCAATTAGACACAACGATTACCAGCTGCCTCTAATTGGGAATCATACAAAATCACCAACACAGAAAAACAAACCTAGAATCCCACATAGAAATAATAAACTAGACTAACTCCCCAGTCACGCCCTGACCTACTCCACCATAGAAAATAAGGACTCTCTATGGTCAGGACGTGACAGTACCCCCCCCAAACCTGAAACCAAAAAGGAGGGTTAGGGGGGGGGGGGTGTCTAGTGTCGGTGGCGGCTCTGGTGCAGGACAAAATACCCTCTTATCCCGCAGATCCGCCAGCATCGGAGGCGGCTCTGGTGCGGGACGAAGAACCCGCTCATCCTGCGGATTCAGCCATGGACCCAGGCTGAACACTGTGCCTGAACTGGACCTAGATGCCGAGGAAGGCTCCTGCCATGGAGCGGGACTGGACACCGGCCCTGGCCTGAACATCAGTGCAGAGGAAGACTCCTGCCTTGGAGCTGGACTGGACGCCGTGCTCGGACTGGGCATCGGCGCAGAGGAAGGCTCCTGCCCTGGAGCTGAAGGTTCTGGACCGTGGACCGTCGCAGGAGGTTCCGGACCGTGGACCGTCGCAGGAGATTCCGGACCGTGGACCGTCTCAGGAGGTTCCGGACCGTGGACCGTCTCAGGAGGTTCCGGACCGTGGACCGTCTCAGGAGGTTCCGGACCGTGGACCGTCTCAGGAGGTTCTCCACCATAGAAAATAAGGACTCTCTGTGGTCAGGACGTGACATAGTGGCTAAGGCCATAATAACTATAACTGCAAATGCAATCCATACACGGCACAGATTTGAAACAAAATGTCAGGTTTATAAAATTCAATTTGTCTGCAATGGCCATCTTGGTGAGATTTTGTATGAGCTGTCTAGTAAGTATATTAAATTACATTTCATTATCTATTCCCATCTTCCCTGTTATGCTGGATCGTGTTGGGCTTTGGCTGCCACTCTGGCCATAATAATCTGCCCATTTATGCACTTGATTCAATCAGATCCTCTTTAGCCGGCATCCGCATAACGGTTGTTTTGGCGGTGTCAGAGGTGGAGCTGCTTTAGAGCCGTCAAATCCACAAGCGTCTCCTGGCATTATACCTTAAGCCAGCGATTCCCAAACTACGGGTTGCGACCTGATATGAAGATGAAAATGTCTAAAATCCTGAAGAAAAAACACAATATCCCTTTGTATCTCAAAATCATTGTAATGTGGTTAACCTTAAAAATCTAAATGAAAATTATTCAAATTTTGAATCATTCCCACGTTGAATGGCTAGGACCACTACGCTATGAAACCACACGCTATTGCAGAGACTTTGATATTACCGGCCACAATTGATATGGTGAAAACAATGTGTGGGGAGGCAGAGGCACAGAAACTCACATCAATACTTTTGTCAGATAACACTGATAAACAAATCATTTATGTTATTGTTAGCAATCAAGAGGAAACTCTGACTGAACGACTCAAAAAAAAACAGCACATGCTTTCCAAATGGACGTTAGCTGTGAGGGCCGAGATGCCCATGAATTGACTTTTGTTCACTATACATGTCGGGTGTGCTATTCACAAGGACATATTGCTCTGTCTCATGATTCCCAAGCATTAATCGGCACAGGGGATGTACATTGTGCTATATTGCCGAAAAACAGATTCCATAAGGGATCGAATGGTGGGCTTTTGCACAGATGGCAGGACGGTGGGCAAGCCTCTTCACTCTAGTTATGAATATGTCTCCCTCTGCCATATAGACGCATTGCATATATGATACACGGGAACAAATGGTGGCAAAAGAGCTGAGCACAGATATCGGAGATACACTGCAGCAGGTAACTTTGATTTTAAACTACATCAAACCACATCCACTGCGCTCACGCCTGTTCACAAAACTATGTGGAGATATGGGATCTGATCATGACAATCTTCTATTTCACACCGAGGCTTGCTGGGTATCGAGGGGGAGTGTTGGAAAGATTTTTTCGCATTGAGAGAGAAATTGTTGTCATTCACTATGGATGTAAAAAAAAATACTGACTTGGTTGACTTTCTGTGTAATGAAAAGAAAATGTGTGTCCTTGCCTATGCAACAGGCATATTTGGGAAACTGAACGAACTAAACGCAAGCATGCAGGGGAAATACAAAAAACATTCTACAGATGAGTGACCGAATCAGTGGATTCAGAGGAAAGAATTCTAATTAGTGAGATAAGAGACATTATGTCAGACTAATTTGCAATTGACTCTCATAGCCCGACATTAAAAGCATGTGATGGTGAGTTGAGAAGACAATCAGAAATACTGTTTTAATGTTTTTCAATTGACTGCCATTGCCCCAAAACAAACATCATTATTTTCGTGGGTTTGGGCCCACGAAAAAGTCTGTCTTAAGCGGACATTGTCATTTGCTGCACAGAGTCGTATTAAGAGAAATCCCATGCAACCTTGTAATCTACAACTCGATTAGGCTGAGCGCCATCATTCCTATGTAGCCATTGCCTACACTTTCTTGTTGGGAACTTCTAAGGCAATTGGGATGGGTGTGGCTTTGTGACAATGATCACAAGAGCAGCTGGGCACCGATTTGACAGCTCCAACGCACTTACACCTCTGACACTGCCAAAACATCAGCTATGAGGGTGTCAGCAATTGCCGGTTAACGCTTGATCTGATTGAATCTAGGCCTAACTGTTTTAATCAAGTCAGAGCACCTGCACATGATAGAAAAGGCATGGCCGTATTTCATTTTAAAATCAAAATGATGAGCAACAATGTGGACAACAGGTTTGTAGAATGGTTGAACCAGATGTTTCTTCACAAGGCCAAACATTTGTAATTTACTGTAGCAGATTAATTAGTCATTTGTAATATGAAGAAATTAGCTGTTATATAAATATTCAAAAACGTATAATGGAATCATTCAAATATATTGTCTTAGACCACTTTTGGACCTAGTTCATATTCACGCAAAAAAAGATGGCGCCGTGCTGGATGGCCGCCGTTTTGCAAGCTCCGACCCAACTTTGCTATTCTGTCATTCTTTTAATATATATTTTTAAACTTTATTTTCACAAAATGTATCCGCTATCACTTCTTACAACCGACAAGGACTTTTGAACATCAGACCAGAGGACATTTGTCCCCGTGTGCAGTTACAAACCGTAGTCTGGCTTTTAATGGCGGTTTTGGAGCAGTGGCTTCTTCCTTGCTGAGCGGCCTTTTAGGTTATGTCGATATAGGACTCGTTTTACTGTGGATATAGACACATTTGTACCTGTTTCCTCCAGCATCTTCACAAGGTCCTTTGCTGTTGTTCTGGGATTGATTTGCAGTTTTCGCACCAAAGTACGTTCATCTCTAGGAGACAGAATGCGTCTCATTCCTGAGCGGTATGACGGCTGTGTGGTCCCATGGTGTTTATACTTGCGTACTATTGTTTGTACAGATGATCGTGGTACCTTCATGCATTTGGAAATTGCTCACAAGGATGAATCAGATTTTTCTGAGGACTTGGCTGATTTCTTTTGATATTCCCATCATGTTAAGCAAAGAGGCACTGAGTTTGAAGGTAGGCCTTGAAATACATCCACAGGTACACCTCCAATTGACTCAAATGATTAGCCTATCAGAAGCTTCTAAAACCATGACATCATTTTCTGGAATTTTCCAAGCTGTTTAAAGGCACAGTCAACTTAGTGTATGTAAACTTCTGACCGACTGGAATTGTGATAAAAGTGGAATAATCTGTCTGTAAACAATTGTTGGAAAAATGACTTGTGTCATGCACAAAGTAGATGTCCTAACCGACTTGCCAAAACTATAGTTTGTTAACGTGGAGTGGTTGAAAAACAAGTTTTAATGACTCCAACCTAAGTGTATGTATATATAGTATATGTTCTCAGACTATATGTTCTTTATGGTCCTCTTCAACCTCTTCTTGTCCCAGTCTGTAATCCCCAAATATTTTAAGATGAACACCACCATTCCTGTTCTCAAGACTTCATACCACAATGACTACCACGCTGTAGCACTCATATCTGTCATTTATTTGTATTTATTTATTTTACCAGATAAGTTGAATGAGAATTTACAACGACCTGGGGAATATTTACAGGGGAGTGGATGAATGAGCCAATTGTAAACTGGGGATGATTAGGTGACCGTGATGGTAATACACCAGATTGGGAATTTAGCCAGTACACCGGGGTTGACATCGGGGTTAACACCTCTACTCTTACGATAAGTGCCACAGGACCTTTAGTGAACACAGAGTCAGGACACCCGTTTAACGTCCCATCCAAAAGATGGCACTCTACACAGGAAAATATCCCCAATCACTGCACTGGGGCAGTGATTGGCAGCATTTAGACCAGAGAAAATGGTGCCTCCTACTGGCCCTCCATCACCACTTCCATCAGCATCTGGTCTCCTTGTCCTCCTGGTCGCCTTGGCCAACCCTGCTTAGCTTCAGAAGCAAGCCAGCAGTTGGATGCAGGGTGGTATGCTGCTGGTTATCATGAAGTGATTTAAGAGGCTGGTTATGGCACACGTCAACTCCATCATCCCAGACACCCTAGATGACCCACTCCAATTTGCATATCGCCCCAACAGATCCATAGACGACGCAATCTCAATTGCACTCCACACTGCCCTCACTTACCTAGGTAAGAGGAACAACTATGTGGGAATGCTGTTCATTGACTACAGCTCAGCGTTGTCAAAATCACTGCTTGGTATGGCAATAGCACCGTCCTCGATCACATGGCGCTACAGAGGGTGGTGCGGACAGCCCAGTACATCACTGGGGCCGAGCCCCCTGCCATCCAGGACCTCTATATCAGGTGGTGTGAAAGGAAGGCCGGAAAATCGTTAAAGATTCCACCCACCCAAACCATAGACTGTTCTCTCTGCATGGCAAGCGGTTTCAGTGCATCAAGTCTGACACCAACAGGCCCCTGAACACCTTCTATCCCCAAGCAATAAGACTGATAAATAGCTAACAAAATAGCTGAGTTGACCCTTGTATTTTATTCTTATTTTTGTCTCTATGCACACTCACAGGGCCCTACACACTCACAAAACACTGACACTCCAATACACAATCAAACACTCACTCCGTCATTTGTTCACACACACACACAATTTGCACATACATTTATACTGACTCTACACACACACACTCACATACAATCATTATATACGCTGCTGCTACTCTGTTTATCATATATCCTGATGCCTAGTCACCTTATCCCTATACAAATCTACCTCCATCGATCCAGTATCCCTGCACTTTGTAAATATGCTACTCGATCTGACCCTGTATATAGTATGCTTACTTACTTTATCGTGTTCTTCTTATTTCTTATTTTCATATCTCGTGTGTTTTTGTTCTACCTTGTTATTTTTTTTGTATTACATTGTTATTAAATAAAGGTTAAATAAAATTTAAAAAAATTGATTACTGCATTGTTGGGGTTAGAGCTGGCAAGAAAGGCATTTCACTGTACGTGTGCAAGTGACATTAAAACTTGACTGGTTGGGCAGCGAGGGATCCTCCTACAGTCTAAACATTAACTTATTACTCACCACAGATTGTCTGTTTGTTGCCTCATATTGCTTTCTCTCTGGTTAACACTCTGTAAACTGACCTTAATGGTTTGAGTTTCAACTTCCAAGCTGATTGTTATACAATACCTGTCATCTAGAGGCAAGAAAACCAATGTATAGTTTGTTTAAAAAAAAGCGGTTGCTTTCTGTGGAACATTCATTGCCTGCTGTTGCAGGGCCAAAGACATCTACAACTGGAGGCAGCCAACCCATGATTGAGTGAGTTATTAAAAGAAACCATAAGTTGACTGCAACAAGAAGTCCCAATATGGCAACTTGCCGCTTAGAGGTCAACAATTTCAAGAATAACGTGACATTTTTTTAAGGAATTTTCATTAGAGATTCATTAAAGAGAACCACCTCAACCTTATTGTGTTCACTAGATTTATGCTTCACCTTAGACAAGAACGGTAGTAAAACCTCATATTTGTGGAGGACGTCAACAAATAAATTGTAATGCTGCCCCTCGCACGAGGCCGGCATTCGGATCGTTTATTGACACGGTTCCAAAATGTGGCAACTGTGTCTTCAGGAAGAAATACATTTATGGGTTGCTGTGTGGAAATGGGCTCGCTAGGGCATCCCGTACTAGCTGTAACGAGAATATTTATTAGTATGCTCTGTGTCAGAAGATTACATAAAAAATGCAAATGCTGAACACTGCATATATAGCCTACACACAGTGTTGTTGATATGATCCCCTGGGTGAGCCCTGTATACTTATACTTAATGGAGCATGAAGAACAGCAGAGTGAGGCAAAAAAAACATGGGGCGAATTTGTTTTTAAATAGCACAAAAATAAATGAATATCCCCCAGTTTTCAATTGATTTTGTAGCCTAAAGAAATTGGAGCAGTTCGGCAGTATCTCAGTGTCTTCCTTTAGCTCCTGAAGTGTCCCTCGTGCATTACAGGCGTGCAATTGGTTTTAGGGAAGACATACAGTGCCTTCAGAAAGTATTCACACCACTTGACTTTTCCCACATTTTGTTGTGTTACAGCCTGAATTTATAATGATTTAAAGTGAGTTTCTTTTGTCACAGACATTGAATATCCATTTGAGCAGGGTGAAGTTATTAATTACACTTTGGATGACGTATCAATACACTCAGTCACTACAAAGAGACATGCGTCCTTCCTAACTCAGTTGCCTGAGAGAAAGGAAACTGCTCAGAGATTTCACCATGAGGCCAATGGTGACTTGGAAACAGTTACAGTTTGATGGCTCAGATGGGAGAAAAAGTAGGATGGATCAGCAACATTGAAGTTACTCCACAACGCAAATCCAATACAACACATTACTGAGTACCACTCTCCATATTTTTTAAAGCATAGTGGTGGCTGCTTAATGTTATGGGTATGCTTGTAATCGTAAGGACTGGGGAGTTTTTCAGTGTAAAAAATAAACAGAATGTAGCTGAGCACAAGCAACATCCTAGAGGAAAACCTGGTTCAGTCTGCTTTCCACCATACACTGAGAGATGAATTCACCTTTCAGCAGGAAGATAGTCTAAAACACAAGGCCAAATCTACATTGGAGCTGCTTACCAAGAAGGCAGTGTATTTTCCTGAGTGGCTGAGTTACAGTTTTGACTTAAATCTACTTGAAAATCTATGGCAACACCTGAAAATGGTTGTCTAGTAATGACCAACAACCAATTTGATAATAATGGGCAAATGTTGCACATTATTGCACATAGAGTGGAAAACCAGATGTAATCACTGCCAAGGGTGCTTCTACAAAGTATTGAAAAAGTGTGAAAAAAAAAGTATGAATACTTATGTAAATTAGATATTGCTGTATTTAATTTCCAAGAAATTTGCAAACATTTCTAAAACATGTTTTCACTTTGTCTTTATCGGGTATTGTGTGAAGATGGGTGAGTAAAAATATCTATTTAATTCATTTTGAATTCAGGCTGTAACACAACATGTGGAATAAGTCAGGAAGTAAGAGAACTTTCTGAAGGCACTGTAACTACTGGGGCTTGTGTTTAATAACACCGACATGTACTAGTGTATGTATTAGTACTTACTTCTTCAGGAAGGATGTAGTAGTATCTGTATGTACATCCCAAACCATTCATTTGTATTATATGGCCACCAATTTGAGGATGCAGTCAACAAACTACAATATGATTGGTCCAAGCATGCAATACCACACATCATTGAATGTTTTTACAGTTAAACACAGTAAAATCTCTCAACACAATGCGCTATCTTACTAGTATTTCATTAATGGGCTACTTCGCCATAATGATCAAGATATTTGTCGAGACCCCACTGCAACACTGGCAACACACCCATTATAAGCTATCATAATATTGCCTGGCAATTAATTCAAATATGAGGGCACAAAGCCTGAGCAGGGAAATGGGCATTTGAAAGATTTAATGAGTCTGGCTGTGGACAACGAACATGTGGGGTCTGTAGCAGGGTGATTCACTCGCTGCTCGCAATCACTCAATTTAATGGGGAATTAAATTCAACTGACAGACAATGGGTGTTAGGGATGAGTTTGATTACCCCCCTAACTTCCCATGCACCGCCAAATACTGGGCACATTGTAAATGACTGGAAGAAGTTGGCACCAAAGTAAATTATTTAAAAAATTGGATATATCGTGACAATTTAATTTTCTTTGCTTCATGGGACGCTGCATGGCTTTCCAGAAAGGTGTGGGGGCGTCGTAATTATGTGTGAATATATTTCAATATAAAACCAGGGGTTCAGAGAGGATACCTTTCATTAAATGTTAATTAGTTGTCATATGTTAGTCTTGACTGGAGTCAACGTTAGAAAAATGGATTCATGTGTATGTGCAGTCGGTGGTGTGGATTCATGTGTATGTGCAGTCGGTGGTGTGGATTCATGTGTATGTGCAGTTGGTGCTGTGGATTCATGTGTATGTGCAGTCAGTGCAGTCAGTGCTGTGGATTCATGTGTATGTGCAGTCAGTGCTGTGGATTCAAGTGTATGTGCAGTCAGTGCTCTGGATTCAAGTGTATGTGCAGTCAGTGCTGTGGATTCAAGTGTATGTGCAGTCAGTGCTGTTGATTCATGTGTATGTGTATGTGCAGTCAGTGCTCTGGATTCAAGTGTATGTGTGCTGTGCAGTCAGTGCTGTGGATGAACATTATGTGTTTCGGGTAGTCATTAGTTGCTGGCTGTTCAAATGCTTTCCCATCAAACTGCAGCTTGAAAAGAAATTAAGTGGATTTCAAACATTGGCAGGAAACAGGCTTTCCTTTGGCAAACCCCAGAACGGCTCATAGGTGGGTGAGAAATGGAGGAGGGAGGGAGAGAGAGAGACCAATCTCTGAAGCAATTAGAGATGACATTCTCTGGAGACGGTGCTCAGCATCAAAGACATTCTCCCCAGGGGGCCGCAGCTTCTCTACTAAAATGTTAAGCATCACCCAGGACTACCTGCACATTGCGCAGTACTGGTCCTCGTTGTGAAGTAAATCCAGTTTGCCACTGACAGCTTGATTGCTGCCTGCAAGTTTGCCATCGGAACCGGTTAGTGGTCATAGTGGATAGTGGTGTAGTGTAGTGGACTCAAGGGGATGAGAAGATGAGGTTGAAAGAAGGAAGGAAGGATTTTTATTCCTCCTTTAGGTGGGTTATTTTGTTCCAAATGGCCTGAGGGAGGAAGTTAGGTACAGTCACTTAAAGCTGAGAGCTTCTCCAGCCTGAACAGGATTTGACTGTCAAGACCTTTTGGAGAGAGAGGGATACATTTTAGAGCACTCCCTTTCGAAAACAAAACATGATTTTACATGTGGAAAATCATATGATTTCACATGTGAAATTTTCACATGTTTTCCACAATGTGAAACCATGGGGTTTTGGAACACTTCAAATGATGATGATATTTCACATGAAGCTTCACATATGGATTTTCACATAACCTTTCACATGTGAAAACCATGTGGTTTTGGAAAACTATACTTCACATGAAGTTTCATGTGGATTTTCACATTTGATCACATAACCCTGTAGATTAAAATTTTCACATGATGCCCTGCAAACAAAAATATGTCATTAGGATGTCTCTGGAACATCACGAAATAGCCGCAACTAACATATTTGACAAATTTGATTACATAGTGTATGTTTATTTACACAGTAATTACTGTTCAACATGTGTCACGTTCATGACCTGTTTTCTGTTAGTTTTTGTATGTGTTAGTTGGTCAGGACGTGAGTTTGGGTGGGCAGTCTATGTTTTCTGTTTCTATGTTGGTTTTGGGTACCTGATATGGTTCTCAATTAGAGGCAGGTGGTTTTCATCTCCTCTGATTGAGAATCATATTAAGGTAGGTGTTTTCACTTTGTTTGTCGTGGGTGGTTGTCTCCTGTGTCTGTGTCTATGTTGCACCATACGGGACTGTTTCGTTCGTTCGTCATTTTGTGTAGTCATTTTCCTGTTCGTGAGTTCTTCGTGTTTCATGTAAGTTCGTCGTCCAGGTCTGTCTACTCCGTTTGTTGTTTTGTTAGTTCATAGTGAAGTTCGTGTTTTCGTGTTTTCTTTAATAAATAATGTCATATCAAGACGCTGCATTTTGGTTCAATCCCTGCTCCTCCTCTTCGGATGAAGAGGAGGAGGAACGCCGTTACAACATGTCCTCACCTGGGATTTGAACTCACAACTTCTTGGTTCACAGCATGCCAGTCTTCCTGCTATGCCACCATGTCTGTGTCAATGTCTGATTTCACCTATATCCAGGCTGTATCACATCCGGCCGTGATTGGGAGTCCCGTAGGGCGGCGCACAATTGGCCCAGCGGCGTCCGGATTTGGCTGGAGTAGGCCGTCATTGTGAATAGGAATTTGTTCTTAACTGACTTGCCTAGTTAAATAAAGATAAATCAAATATAGTTTCATTGTATCACATGTTGACATTTTGCATCCACATGTTGTCACATTTATTTCACATGAGATCATGTTTTCACATGTGCTCAAATGTTTTTACAGTTTCATGTCATCACATGTTGCTTTTACATGTTGTCACATGTTAAAAGATTAACTTCACATAAGATCTCGTGGTTTTTCCTTCATGGTTGTAATGTCAATTACATAACGTTTAATGCCATAAGACATAGTTTTGTCTCCGACAATATATCTTATCTGCTAATACAGATACTCTGATGCTTGGGGTAGTTGACCATATATTTTCTTTATATAACTTGCAATGTGCATTGTTTTCTAATGCTCATTCCTGAGGGTCCGTTCCAGACTCTGGTAGACTGCATGGTGGGTTGTGTTTTCTCTCTTTTGAGACATGTCAAGAACCATGAACCTTTTGCTTAATCCATTTTATATGCATCTACTTTAAATTGCCAACTCACGTTTCTTTGCCTCTTACAAACTTTTGGATCAGTTTAACCCTTGATATACTACTTACATGCTCAGAAGCGACCTGATCCCCATCCCATCCCCCCACCCACTACCTTATTTCCTACCCCATCTCTCTGCGAGCTCAAGCCCGTCCCCAAATGTAATGAAATGTTCTGCACAGTTTGAAGAAAAATGATCCAATCAATGGAAACAATATGTTGCAGTCAGAGTGAGATGGAGGGAAATATGCTCCAGGAAGATTAACCGTGAAATGATGTGCCTAGCCACCGTTTGGCCCCGCACTACCTGCGGCACATGAAAAAGCCCAGTCATCATCACCTATAGCCACCATTCAAAATTAATTACTTATTTAGCATGTGCTGTAGATTGTAGGGATGTGCAGAAATACTACACTGAGCTGTATATGAAACTACAATAACAGCTGAGGTGTGCTCTCTGGTATGCTATGGTGCTGGTATGCTATGGTGCTGGTATGCTATGATGCTGGTATGCTATGGTGCTGCATGGGCATTGTGAAAGCAACACACACAGTGAGAAAGTGCTTTTACCTCGAATTTGTCCTTTTGGAAATGGTTCTTGGTAAGCCATTCTCATGAGAAAAGTGCTCTCTCGAGGAAGTACAATCTTTTTAAGTTCCCATGTACAGGAACTTTTTTTGCTGATCAATGAGGTAGAAATTGCACACAGAAACTTTGCTGGGTTGAAATTGCTCACTGAGCTGAAAAAGGGAAGAGAAATGGAGATCGAATGTCTCCTACATGTTAATGTGACAGATTAAAGATATAGCCATGGAAATGGATTTCACGCACACAAGGAGTTCAGAGCCCTGGGAGTTTTGCCATGATCCTTTGGCTCTGTGAACATCATAATTGGTCGGAGGCCACCAGTTCATTACCAAGTAGAGAAACAAGTGGCTCTTTACTGACAGGATGTCAATGGCCCAGGTTAAGTGAGTGTCTTTAAAAAATGCACCACTAAAACCAAACAGATTGAAAGCTTTTTTTTATGCTTAAAATACTGATGATTTGCGAGATGTGTATGGAATACCGTTTGTGTCATAAAGCACGTGGTCAAAACGCAATCTTTTTAATGCTACACATGTAAAGTAAGCAGGTGCTAAATTAACATGTGCACGCGTTAAGGGTAACATCTTCACGAGCTAAGTTAACACCTACACACGTGCAAATGTGCTTGCAGGCGGTCCAACATGTGCTAAATAAACGGCTGCAAGCGGTCCTGCACATGTCAAATGAATGCCTACACCTGCTAAATACTTACCTATACAAGCTAACTTAACGCGTTCTTTAATATGCACATTTTACCAGCCAATTGCCCTAAATTTCCCTAAATTGTTGTTACTGTTCCTTTTCCACTACAAGCAGAGTATGATCGTTGACAAGGTAACGGTTTTGTCTTTGAAAATTGTTGTTACTGAATCATAAAGTTTATCAGCTAGTTTACAGTGGAATGATCTGTTTCTCATCACTGGCTATAAAATTCAGCTAACATTAATCTAGCACCAGGATCAGCAGTGCTTAGCATAAGCTAAATCAGATACTGGCTAGCGAATTTAGCTAATGTCGGTAGCCTCGAACCCTGGCCATATTATATCATATAGTTAGCCTCAAACTCTGCCCGGCCATACTGCTAGCCTCAGTGAACAGCTCCTTCTTGTGTATTATTAAAAGCCCTGCTGAAAAAACATGTAAACTATAACCGCCACAGAAACACATTGAACTATGTTAATACTATCAAGGTAAATTACATGCTTGAATGCAGGGTCAGGCATACATAGATTAGACAACAGAGATACTCCAAAAACATCCTGCTTGGGCTAACGTTATTAATCCTGGTAGTTGTTGGTTTTTGGACTATGCTGTCTCTATTTTGCTTTATCATTGACTAAAGGAAGACAAGCTACCTAAATGTGATTTATCGACTAGTACTGAAGCAGGACATTTTTTTTGAGTTACATTTTTAGCACAAAGTCTTGTATTTAAGCAAAACAACAGCTGAAGGTAGGCAACCTCTTCAGCCCGACTGGTTGTCATTTCAATGCTAGCGTTAGCCGCGCTAGCTCGCAATTAGCATGAAGACACTGAAAAGCTCACATAAAGCAAATTTGGCCAGTGTCAACATAGTAAAACCTTTGCTAACATCTATAACATATCAGTTTTCGAAAAGAGTTGACTTTAATGTGCACGTTCACTTCGTTTTTGGAATATTTACATTCCATCGAAGTCTATTAGGTTAAAACAACAACTTCAGGCATATACCCAGAACTATATAGTACTGCTTCAAAGGAATAGAGTTCCCATTCCTTCCGCTTTATTTTCACACAATTGTGTCTTGCAGAAGGGAACCATGAAGAGGAGCTTGGAGTGGGCAAGGGGGAGGCTGATAAAGCAGCAGGGAAGACCTGATTCATCAAGTATCACAGTTAATTCTGGTGATTCTCACCTGGTTGGCATGCACAACACTCTTAATGTTTGACGTCAGGCAAAATGTCTTCGGCCACCATAGGATGGAGAGCCACTGGTTGTCATTTTTGACAGCAGTGTCTGTGTGGGTGTACCAAGAAAGGACGTTAGAAGTTAAGTCCCCATGATATCGAAGCTTCCTACCATCTCCACTGCAGCCAAGTCAATATCGATTTTAAAAACTGGAACAATTGCTGTCGTGTAGCACATGGTAGCAAAAATTCACTGGACCAGCTCCAGTTTGCCTATTGTCCCAACAATTTTGTCAATTAGACATTTTTACATACATCAGAGTGCGTTTTCTTTTATAGCTCCGCTTTCAACACCATCCTGACCCACAAACTGGTTAGCAGACTCAGGCCTCTGTGTGAAAACAGAAATTTCATAATTAAAATTCCTCAAACATAAATGTATCTTATACCATTTTAAAGGTAATCTTGTTGTTAATCCCACCAAAGTGTCCGATTTCAAATAGGCTTTTCTGCGAAAGCACCACAAACGATTATGTTAGGTCACTGCAAAATCACAGACAAACACAGTCATTTTTCCAGCCAAAGACAGGAGTCACAAAAAGCAGAAATAGAGCTAAAATGTATCACTAACCTTTGATGATCTTCATCAGATGACACTCATAGGACTTCATGTTACACAATACATATATGTTTTGTTCGATAAAGTTTAAATATCTATATCAAAAACCTCAGTTACATTGGCATTTACATGTTCAGAAATGCCTCACAAATATCTGGAGAAAGCATGCAGAGAGCCACGTCAAATACAAGAAATATTCATCATAAACTTTTATGAAAGATACATGTTTTACATAGATTAAAGATACACTTAATGCAACCGCTGTGTCAGATATCAAAAAGCTTTACGGCAAACACAATATTTAATCATCTGAAAACAGCGTTCAGCCACAAAGCAAGCCATACAGTTACCCGCCAAATTGTGCAGTCAACAAAACTCATAAAAAGCATTATACATCTTCACTTACCTTTGCTGATCTTCGTCGGAATGCACTCCCAGACTCCCACTTCCACAAGAAATGTGTTTTGTTCGGTATGTCCATCATTTATGTCCAAATAGCTATTTTTGTTAGCGTGTTTGGTAAACAAATCCACGTCAGGAAGCACGTTCACTAAAAGCTGATGAAATGTCCAAAGGTTCCGTAACAGTCAGTAAAAACATGTCAAACGATGTATTGAATCAATCTTTAGAATGTTTTAAACATAAATCTTGAATACACATCCAACCGGAGAATTACATTGACTTCAGATGAGCGATGGAACAGAGCTCCTCTCATGTGACGCGCATGTTAGAGAATGGTCAGGTCATAGCAGACCTGACTAATTCCACTCTCATTCGGCCACCCTTCACAGTAGAGGCATCAAACAAGGTTCTACAGACTGTTGACATCTAGTGGAAGCCGTAGGAAGTGCAAACTCATCCATATCTTCCCACTTTCGTTTGGATTTTTTCTCAGGTTTTGTCTGCCATATGAGTTCTATTATACTCACAGACATCATTCAAACAGTTTTAGAAACTTCAGAGTGTTTCTATCCAATATGAATAATAATATGCATATATTAGCAACTGGGACTGAGGAGCAGGCAGTTCCTATGAGCACCTCTGTGCACCTTTCATACAAGCTACTCAATACTGCCCCTGCAGCCATAAGAATTTTAAACTTGTTTTTCAACCACTCCACAAATTTCTTGTTAACAAACTATAGTTTTGGCAAGTGGTTAGGACATCTACTTTGTGCATGCACAAGTATTTTTTCCAACAATTGTTTACAGACAGATTATTTTCCTTATAATTCACTGTATCACAATTCCAGTGGGTCAGAAGTTACATACACTAAGTTGACTGTGGCTTTAAACAGCTTGGGAAATTCCAGAAAGTGATGGCTTTAGAAGCTTCTGATAGGCTAATTGACATAATTTGAGTCAATTGGAGGTGTAACTGTGGATGTATTTCAAGTCCTACCTTGCCTCTTTACTTGACATCATCGCAAAATCAAAAGAAATCAGCCAAGACCTCAGAAAAAATTGTAGACCTCCACAGTCTGGTTCATCCTTGGAGCAATTTCCAACGCCTGAAGGTACCACGTTATCTGTACAAACAATAGTATGCAAGTATAAACACCATGGGACCACGTAGCCATCATCCCGCTCAGGAAGGAGACGCATTCTCTCTCCTAGAGATGAACGTACTTTGGTTCGAAAAGTACAAATCAATCCCAGAACAACACAAAGGACTTGTGAAGATGCTGGAGGAACAGATACAATATCTTTTGCTGGTTTATTCGCAAACGCTAACGTGCCTATTGCTATCGCTAACTTGCCTTGATAAATGAATGCGGTAGTGTGGTAGGCTATGTATAAGCTAATATAATGATATATTGTGTTTTCGCTGTAAAACACTTAAAAAATCGGAAATATTGGCTGGATTCACAAGATGTTTGTCTTTAATTTGCTGTAACCATCGATTTTCAGAAATGTTTTATGATGAGTATTTAGGTATTTCACGTTGGTCTCTATAATTACTCTGGCTGCTTCGGTGCTATTTTTGACGGTAGCTGTGATGGTACTGCAATGTAAAACTGATTTATACCTCAAATATGCAAATTTTTCGAACAAAACATAGATTTTTATGTAACATGTTATAGGACTGTCATCTGATGAAGTTGTTTCTTGGTTGTTTGGTTGGATCTTGGTTAGTTATGTTGGTTTTGTGCATGCTACCTGTGCTGTGAAAAATGTCTGTCCTTTTGTATTTGGTGGTGAGCTAACATAAATATACGTGGTGTTTTCGCTGTAAAACATTTTAAAAATCGGACATGTTGGCTGGATTCACAAGATGTGTATCTTTCATTTGCTCTATTGGACTGTTAATGTGTGAAAGTTAAATATTTCCCAATTATTTTTTTTGAATTTCGCGCTCTGGCTTTTCAGTGGAATGTGGAGGAGTTCCACTAGCGGAACGCTGGGGCTGTAAATGGTTAAGAACAAATTCTAATTTTCAATGACAGCCTACCAGGGAACAGTGGGTTAGGGGGAAACAACATATGTTTACCATGTCAGCTCGGGATTCAATCTAGCAAATTTCTGGTTACTAGTCCAATGCTCTAACCACTAGCTACTTGCCACCCCAAGCTGGATAAAGGGTATGTTCCCCTCTGAAAAAATACGGAAGGGGGGACATTAAAGTCCATAAGTAACACTTATTGGAAACACGATACTCTAAGTGAAAGTAGTTTGGGATTTAATTGATCTATTATGTTTTTGGAGGCCCATGAATGAATAGGCTATAAAATGCCGTCCCACAGTTGTGAGAGTGATTAGGTGATATATTTTACTGATGGGCCGTGTTACTTCAATGATCATGGTATTGCATCTAACCTTCCACCTCCAGCAGCAGTCCCTCCAGAACATATGCCTCTGCTCTCTATTGCTCTTTGATTGGTACCAGGTGGGGAGAGCTCTGCTTTAAAGAGAGAAGCTATGTCTTTGGCCAAAAGAGGCTTCTCAGCGTAATGACAACCTCTCTGAAGAGGCTTGAGTGTCTATTCATGTAAGGCAGAAGACCTAGACACTCCAGACCCTCTTTGAATCTATAAAGTAAATAAAGTCACATAAGAATTTGTCCTGAAGAACCATGACCGCTTCCTGTGCCTCGTCAACAGTTTGTGCTAACTGGATTTTAGATAGTTCAATAACAGTGTTTTGGGACAAATTAGCAAAAAAATTAACTGATTATCACTACCCTTAAAAAAGATTGACTGCCAACAAAAGGAAACCAAATCCATGTGGAAAAGTATTCATGAACAACTACAACCCTAATATTTTTTCAAACTTAGTGCAAATGAACAGTTACATAACATCCATCACAGTATAAAGTTAGTCTCCAACTTCTCACTGAAGTCATATTCTGCAATGTCTTTCAGTTCTGGCCACAGGAGGTTATAGGCCACACACTTGCCTGTATAGCTTCTCTGAAAAAATGTGTGGCTCTACACCCCCATGTACCAGACAGACCGCAATCATGCGGCCCACCTGGTTGTATACACAATCATAGAGTGCTGTCACACAGAAGACAACAGTAAATGAAGGACACATTACATAACATATAAAAACCAAATGTCTTACTCAAGTCATACATATTGCCATAAACAAATGTGTCTTTGTTTGTGTAAAAGTGTAACTCACCTTGAGAGTTGCAAATCAGGTCCCTCAAATATTGCAGAGGAATGGATGGCACTCATTAGCAGCCTGAGAAATTCTCTTGAGGGACCACACTCATCAGCTGCCTCTTTTCCGTCAGCATTCCTAAAAACCATGTCTATTTTTGACTCCGGATTAAAGCGTGCTCTCTTAAAACCTCTCATTGCACAATCATAAACATTGTCCCTCATCACGTGAATTTGGTTGGCATCAGGGGCAAAAGCAGAGCCAACCTTGCTGCTCATTAACTTCAGCAGTGTTTGGAGGTTAACACTAAAAAAAGAGACGTTCAGAATAACAAAGCTCAGATACTTCCCACAATTCATCTGTAATAACAAGACATTGAATTATTTACAGGGATGACTTACTCATTGTCATCATCACCAACATCAACAGACGAGAGTGAACTCCATGGAGGGGAGGCCACATGAAGTGGTAGAGGGGGTGGGGGGGCACAGGAAGTTGCGCTGGTGGGGGGGCACAGGAAATGGTGCAGAAGGAATAGGCATAGGAATAGGTGCTGCCACAAGTGTAGCCTCATTTGTAGAAGTGGTCTGTAAAAGGTCATTTAAAGGCTTATACATTTCAAAAACATGGAGAATGCAACAAAGCTGTCAAACATGAAGTGATTGCGTTCGGAAAATGATTTACGGAAACAAAATGTATCCGCATGCATCACTCACTATAGAATGTAATCAATGTGTAGTTCAAGAAGACATTTTAAGGATGCATGTAGCTCTATTTTCGAAATAATATTTTCAGTATGTATTACATTCAACAAGCAGACAGTGTGGTTTTCTCCTCCGTGGTCTGTTCTAACTCTGGAGGGAACACCATATCTGGAGACAGCATTCATGAAGCAATCCATTACAGTACTGCTGCGATTGTTGCTGGAAGCACGGAGAAACACAACGAGGCGGCTGTACCCATCAATGCCAACATGTATGACGATCCTCCACCTAAAAAGGAAAATATAGCACTGGTTGTTACAAAAGCTGAAGACACATTAAATATACAAACATCACCATCCTCCTTTTGTTATGCTGGTGAATGAGGACCCAAAAGCGACGTAATAGAAACAGAGTCTTTATTCCAGTCTAAAACAAACAATGATACTCCTGGATATTATCAAAGGTAAATCCAAAACAGGAAACTGAAATCCTCTCGTCAGTAGAGAGGAACGACTGGAGACGCGACCACAGACTGCAGGTCGCTTCAGGAAGGCACAGGCCGTAGCTGACATAGACACCTGCTCACACGCAGCATCTGAAGAAGGCAAAAACACGACAGGGCGGAACAAGGACACAGGACAGCAAACATCAAACAAGAATCCGACAAGGACAGAAGCGGAAAACAGAGGGAGAAATAGGGACTCTAATCAGAGGGCAAAATAGGGGACAGGTGAAAGAGTAAATGAGGTAGTTAGGAGAATGAGAAACAGCTGGGAGCAGGAACGGAACGATAGAGAGAGAGAGCGAGAGAGGGAGAGAGGGAGGGAGAGAGAGAGGGATAGAAAGAGGGAAAGAACCAAATAAGACCAGCAGAGGGAAGCACAGGGACAAGACATGATGATCAAAGACAAAACATGACACCTTTACCACTTAAATGCTGCATCAGGTTCCTGCAGTATTTAACAAAGCAGCAGACCAAATATTACATTAACATCCAAAATGTGGAACAATGTTAATGAACAGTCTACCGCGGATCACAACTATAAGTACTTCCGTTAGCCCTCTAAAGGCTATAACAAGGGCGTGTTCTCGACTGTTTCCTGCAGCGGAAGATGTGATTACAATATCTGCTTCAATTGGAAAAATAACCATGTTTATTTTGATGGGTCAATGGGACAGACTCTCCTGTTGTTCACACTTAGGCACAAATACATTGCTCCAACTGTTTTTACCTCCGTATGTCCTCATTATGAGCATGTTTGTTAATTTCATGATGCAGATATTCTATCAATCACAGAAGTAGCAGAAACACAATAAAACAATTATTATCCACGAGTGACATATGGTATCAAGGGACATTGCTTGCTAAACTGAACTGTTAGTTGTTGATGAACAAGTTGTGGATGAACAATTTGAGATGTTACAATGTACAACTCCTCACCAGTGATATAGATAATTGTGTCTATCAAAAAGATACATCTACCTTATCAGTTTGCAGTTTCCCTCAAGTTGCCATAACGGGTTTGGTCCAGCCACACGGTATGACCTTCTATGCAGCCTCCGCGACATAGCTCTGAGGGCAGCCGCCCTAGGGTTAACACGAAGCATGCTGTCCCTCACTCTGCCTCTCTGCACCCAGAGCCCTTAATTGTGCTCGAACAGCCTGCGGTCCAAGTTTGTTGTTCCCAGCCACCAAGTCCTTAATCTTTTCATCCAGAGCCAAGTCTGACATGTCAGAATATATCGGTGAATGTGACAGATCGAAGTGTCTGCAAAAAAAATTGTAACAATGGCCAGGGATGAGGTAATATAAATCATCATAGTAATTTTAAAGTCCTGTCTTGATTGTAGTCATTCTAAATGGTTTGATTGGTAAGAAACTGGAAACCATGCATCTAAAGTCTTTGTAGTTTATAGCATTACTCCCAATCACAACTGACCTTAGACGACACTTGACTGTCAATCAGGACACATGTAGAATATTTGCCATCTGAGGCACACTGAAAGCGCAGGACATCAGAAACCTCAGTTGCTCTTGAGTGATGACATAACAAGGTGCACCTCTAGCTCCTCTCCAATTCCAAGGAGCCCGGCTAACCGGAACTGGCTGTAACAATAATACAACACTGTGTTCAGGCTTCTTAATGTATTGTGACACCGCCCGCCCCCCTCATTCCAAAAACACTTTTGAATGATAGTAATTGTCACAAATTGTGGCCAAGTAATGTTTTTATAATATTGGATTTTAAAACCAAGACATAAATAGAAATGTTGACCAAGAACGAATACAATGGGCAGCAGGAGAACGAAGGATGAAAAAATTGTCAACGGCCTATCAACATTACCTGGTTTGATTGCTCAACAGTAAGCCCAACCACACCCACTACAATGCTGCTTACCTTGTTGTGCATGCCAGCCAGAGGCACAAATCTCCTGAATGAACTGAGCTACTTGATCAATTAGGTCATCTGCTGAAGCAACATTTATCAGCCTCCACCTAGCCCACTCAAGGCTTCTCTGCATGGTTTCCATTCTGCAAGACGACAGTTTTGTGAAAATAGAGACCATGGAACTGCGATTCCTGTTCAAGCAGTGCCATAGTACTAACGTTAACGTTCCTGGTTTATGTCTGAAGTTAATTTCTACATCATAGGCTTAGATGAAATATTAATATTTCAAAGGGTATTCAAACCTAATATCTGTGCTGTTGGAAGGCTGATATGTTGTAGATATTAGCAAAGTTTTTACAGGGTTGTCCCAAGTCAAATGAGCTTTATGTGAGCTTTGTAAATGTTTTCATGCTAATCACGAGCTAGCATGGCTAAGGCTAGGTAGCATTGAAATTATAGCTAGCCAGCCTGCTTGAAGTTTTAGACCTTCCGTTGTTGTTTTGCCTAAAAATGCAAAAACATGTTTGACGTCAGTACTCCTCAATAATAAGTCACCTTTATGTAGCTAGCAGGGCTGTAAAAATGTTACAAGACGGCTATGGTTCACTGCGGCTATGGCCAAAGTTTGCCGGCTAAGGAAAGTTAGCAAGCTAACTAGAAACTAATTTAGCAATCCAGCCATTTAAATACCAGCATTCAATAAAGAAAACAAATATGTACTACATATACTAGCTACATATATAAAATACTCCCTTAGCCTAATAAGACTTACAATATTAGTGACACATAGGCCTAAATGACTTGCACTGCTTTCTGTGTCTGAGCCTCAAACATAGCTACATAGCCATAAACAGACCCGTCCTCTGTGTTAGCTAGCGGATCAACTTTAAGATTAAGTAATAATAGTATTTAAACATAATCAACCTTGTTAACGTGGACTGAAGGGCATCAAGTCCAGCAGAAGCCGAAGTGCAGTCATTTAAGGTCTGTTTGCAGCGGATAAGGAAGTTCCTACTCGCCATCTTCAATTGTGGTGTTGTTGCCTCAAACTGACTGTACACCGATTAATGACATCTGATTGAAAGGAGGAGCTAGGGAAATTGGATGGTAAAATTTGCATATTAAAGAATGCTTTAGTGTGTGTAGGTGTATATTTAGCAGCTGTAGGCATTCATTTTATGTGTGCAGGACCGCTTGGAGCCGTTTATTTACCGTTTATGTTGGACTGCCAGCAAGCACATTTGCACGCGCTTATTTGACACTTGTAGGCGTTAACTTAGCACGTGAAGATGTTAACTTAAGGCATGCACTCGTTAATTTAGTGTCAAACACACTCTTTGAATTAGGGGTTACTAGAGGAACCCTGGAGTTCCTCAAGGAACAATTGCAGTCAATGGGTTCAAAATTGCACCTTTGGTTAGTTGAGGGGTTCTTGGCGGGACCTTAAATGTTTTAATGTAGCAAAGGGTTCATGGAAGAACCTTTTTGGTGGTGAGTGCAGAGCACTTTTAATTTATTTTGCTGTTGGATTTGTTGCACTGCCAGACTCAGAAGAAGATTTGATATGTGGTTTTTGGAAATGGTTTTATGGAATAGCTAGCAACTTGTAAACAATTACCCATTCCTATATGAGTACTATTTTAATAACAAAGTTGAATAGTACAACATTAGCCGTCAATCTAATTATATTATATTCCGAGAGCATCTGTTCGTTTTGGTGGTGGCAGTAAGCTACTCCTTTCTCCTAAATGGAGATTTTATTTTCTCTCTCCCTCACCTGACCATCTCCTCATTTGAATTCCATGCTGTCACTGTCACTTTTCCACTCAAGCTTAACATTGTTGTCATCTATCGCCCACCAAGTGCCCTTAAAGAGTTCCTCAATGAGCTTGACCCCTTGATAAGCTAATTTCCTGACGATGGCTCACTGCTCTTACTGGGCGACTTCAACCTCCCGACATCTGCCTTTTTCTTTCCCCTCCTTGCCTCTTGATCTTACCTTTTCACAGTTCCCTCCCACTCACAAGGCAGGCAATACACTTGACCTCATCTTTACTAGAGGCTGTTCTCCTACTAATCTCACTGTAACCTCCCTCCAGGTCATTGCTCACTACTTTGTTTCCTTTTCTGTCTCCCTCTCCTCCAATCCTAGCCACTCAGCCCCTATCCAGATGGTAATGCGTTGTCACAATCTTCACTCTCTCTTCCACTAGACTATCCTCTTCTATCCAATCATCTTTCCTTTTTGCTAAATCCTTCTCCCTCCTGTCTCCTGATTCTGCCTCTTCAACCCTACTCTCCTCCCTTTCTGTATCCTATGACTGTCCCCTTTCCTCCCCTCCTGCTCTGTGGCTGAGTGACTGAATGTTTGAATGGCTGAGTGACCTTTCTGTAGCCTATGACTCGCACTGTCCCCTTTCCTCCRCTCCTGCTCTGTGGCTGAGTGACTGAATGTTTGAATGGCTGAGTGACCTTTCTGTAGCCTATGACTCGCACTGTCCCCTTTCCTCATCCCCTGCTCTGTGGCTGAGTGAACATGGCTACGGGCAGCTGAGCAAAAATGGAGGAAAACTGAACTCCCGGAGGACCTATCATCCTTTCACTCCCTCCTCTGTACCTTCTATTCCTCTGTATCCGCTGCTAAAGCCACTTTCTATCACTTTAAATTTCAGGCTTCTGCCTCTAACCCTAGTAAACTCTTTTCCACCTTTGCAGGCGACTTTGTCAACCACTGAAAAGAAGGTTGACGACATCTGCTCCTCATTCAGTCAGCCTAATGGGTCCACTATTACCACTCACACAGAACTATCCTATGCCTTGACCTCTTTCTCCCCTCTCTATCCAGATGAAATCCTGCGAATAGTGAGGTCCGGCCGCCTGTCAACCTGCCCTCTCGACCCCATCCCCTCCTCTCTTCTCCAGACCATCTCTGGAGACCTTCTCCCCTCTCTGACTTCAAAATGGCCCGAGTTGCTCCCCTCCTCAAGAAACCAACACTCGACCCCTATGACATCAAAAACTACAGACACGTATCCATTTGGTTCTTTCCAAAACACTTGAGTGTGCTGTCTCTGATAAACTCTCTTGCTATCTCTCTCAGAATGATCTTCTTGACCCTAACCAGTCAGGCTTCAAGACTGGTCACTTAACTGAGACTGATGACTGCTCTTATCTGTGTCACGGAGGCTTTCCACACTGCCAAGGCTGACTCTCTCCTCTGTTCTCATCCTCCTATATATATTCACTGCCTTAGACACCATGAAGCATCAGATCCTTCTTCCATCCTCTCAGGGTTGGGCGTCTCAGGCTCTGCACACTCTTGGATTGTATTTTACCTGGCAGGCCGCTCCTACCAGGTGACATGGAGAGGGTCTATGTCTACACCACATACTCTCACTACTGGTGTCACTCAGGCCTCCATTCTAGGCCCTCTCCTCTTCTATACACCAAGTCACTCGGCACCATCACATCTTCGCATAGTCTCTCCTGTCATTGCAATGCGGATGACATTCAACTACTTTTCTCCTTCCCCCCCTTCTGACACCCAGGTGGTGACACGCATCTCTGCGTGCCTGTCAGATATCTCAGCTTGGATATTGGCCCACCACCCCAAGATCAACCTCGACAAGAAGGAGCTGCTCTTCCTCCTGGGGAAGGCCTGCCCACTCCAATACCTCTCCATCATGGTTGACAACTCCATGTTGTCCCCTTCATAGAGTGCAAAGAACCTTAGCGTGATGCTGGACAATACCCTGTTGTTCTCTGCAAACATCAAAGCAGTGCCTCGCTCTGCTTCTCCCTAAAGCTCGGACAGCAAAGTCTGAAAACATCTGAAATCCTACGTCTTTGAAGAGTATCTTAAATAATCCCACAGCAACCCCCCCCCTCACAACCCTTCATCCCCCCCTCCCCCACCCCAGAAAAAAATGGTTTTGTTAACTAACACTCGCACTTGACTGTTTTCCCCTTACTAGCTCTGACTCCGCTGATAGCTACTTTATTGACAAAAAAGGTACTTACTATGACTTTGATATGTGGTTGTCCATCTTAGCCATCTTAAAATGAATGCACTAACTGTAAGTCACTCTGGACAAGAGCACTGGCCAGATGACCGATTTTTTTTATTTTTTTATTACTGTAGCCTCCCGTTTTACAGTGCCTTCAGAAAGTATTCACACCCACATTTTGTTGTTACTGCCTGAATTTAAAATGTATAAAATGTCAATTTTTTTTTCAATGGTTGCTTTAAAACAGTTAGAGTTTAATGGCTGTGATAGGAGAAAACTGAGGATAAATCAATAATTGGAGTTACTCCATAATACTAACCTAATTGACAGAGTGAAAAGAAGGAAGCCTGTACAGAATAAAAATATTCCACAACATGCATCCTGTTTGCAACAAGGCACTAAAGTAATACTGCAAAAACAATTGGCAAAGCAATTCCCTTTTTGTCCCGAAAATACAAAGTGTTAGGTTTGGGACAAATCCAATGCAACACATTACTGAATACCACCATTCTCCATATTTTCAAGCAGTGTGGTGGCTGCGTCATATTATGGGTATGCTTGTAATCGTTAAGGACTTTTCAGGATAAAAAAAGACATGGAATGGAGCTTAGCACAGGCAAAATCCAAAGGAAAACCTGGATCAGTCTGCTTTCCACCACACACTATTCACCTTTCAGCAGGACAATAACCTAAAACACAAGGCCACATCTACACTGGAGTTACCAAGGAGAGAATGAATGTGAATGTTCCTGAGTGGCCGAGTTACAGTTTTGACTTAAATATACTTAAAATCTATGGCAAAACCTGAAAATGGTTGTCTAGTAATGATCAACAACCAACTTGACAGAGTTTTAAGAATTTTGAAAGGAATAATGGGCAAATGTTGCACAATCCAAATGTGGAAATCCCTTAGAGACGTACCCATACAGTCTCCCAGCCGTAATCGTTGTCAAAGGTTCTTCTACAAAGTATTGACTCAGGGATGTGAATACTTATGTAAATTAGATATTTCTGAACTTCATTTTTAATAAATGTTTTCAGTTGTTATTATGGGGTATTGTGTTTAGATGGATGAGAAAAATATATGTTTCATCCATTTTGAATTCAGGCTGTAACACAACACAATGTGGAATGTCAAGGGTTATGAATACTTTCTGAAGGCACTGTGTAATTCCGAAAAGTTTCTTGTGATGGACCCTGATGGGATCATGGGGTCTGTTTACGATGATATTTATTAGGTGTTGGCTCAGGTTGTTAGCTACAATATTTTCAACCTTGCCTACAGTCTTAAAATTTTTTGGTTGTTTGGATTGCAGGCATTGGGTCACTTAGTTGGGTTATTTTCTTTAAAAAGAGCAAGGTTGGGTTTTTGATGCTGGCTTATTGATGCTGGCATATTCAGATATGATATCAGAAGACTGGAGGAATGGCTTAGTAGGGGTGTGGCTCTCAGATAGTTATTTTTGGCCACCCATGAGAGTACATGTCATTCTTGCTAATCTGTTCTGTTGTATTTTCATCACATGATAAGGTTGAACACTGACAGTTTTTTTTTGCTTAATTTAGGCTTACAGAGGTGTATGGGTTCCTCAAGAGCCTATGCAAATCCCAATGTTGGAATAGTTGCCACTTCGGTAAAATATGTATTCAGCAGTGTTAATATTATTAATATTATATTAGAATATGTAATATGCATAAATATTCAAGGTAAATTGAAATTCACAGTGTACAAAATTCACATGATGAACATTCTTACTGGTGGACAAAAAGGCGGCTGCCGCTAAAATATATTATATATATATAGGACAAAACACACATCACGACAAGAGAGACAACACAACACTACATAAAGAGAGACCTAAGACGACAGCATAGCATGACAGCAACAAATGACAACACAGCATGGTAGCAACACAACATGACAACAACATGGTAGCAACACAACATGACAACAACATGGTAGCAACACAACATGGTAGCAGCACAACATGGTAGCAGTACAAAACAGGGTACAACCATTGTTGGACACAGACAACAGCACAATGTGCAAGGAGGTAGAGACAACAATACATCACGCAAAGCAGTCACAGCTGTCAGTAAGTTAACTGCTTAGGAGCTACCGTGTCCTGATACAGTATCTACAGTATATCTACCTGGTCCATACAGTATCTCAAGCTACCATGTCCATATTAGGACAGCCTTAGTGTTACAAGGAGTGATTCTGACACCTATGTGTGACTCTGAGGCTGTCCTATTATGAACACCTTATTTGGGTGGGTATGGTAGAATACAGAAGTGAAAACTAATTTCTTGCAGCTATAACTTTTTTGTTCTCACCCCCTCCACTACCCCCCCTCTTTGGAGGACATCTTTCATTTTTTTTWATTATTTTTTTTTACAGCTTTTCTGATTCATGTACATACATTTTAACATATACATTTTAGATGTACATTTTAGATTTACATTTTGCATACACATTTTACATACATGGTACTTTTATATAAAGCAGCAGTCACATAACAATACATTAACAAACATACTGTAAGCTCTTTAATCCCAACCCTCGGTCACTCTCAGCCCATCCCACGTATCATCATGAACCACCCTCGTTTGGTTTCCATGTGCCATATATTTTTCTATTGTGCTGTGATGTTTTATATAAACATTTGGCTTTATAAAGGGTGACATGTTGTGCTGAAGGATGGCACACGCTGTCAAGTGATGACATGTTAGTGACATTCCCGAAATGCGCGGAAGATCTGGTGGACCATATTTGGCCTTCATTAGTTAGGGTTAGGTTTAAAATCTCATTGTAAGAAGATCAATTGTGGAAACGGGCAGGGTTTAGCAATAATTATGACTGCTTGGCTGTGTTTAGTAGTGACGATGACAAATACTTTACTCAGTACGGTCACTCCTATAGATTTCTATGGCCACTAAGGCCAACTTTGAATGGTTGATATCCCAGGCTTATATGTGCTGTGCAAAAGCCTGGGGACAATGTTACACTTAGAAACACTTACCTTGATGAAAGCCCCCAAACCTAAAGAAATTGAAAGTATCTTTCTTCTGGAACCAAGTTCCTCAGTACACAAACATTCACATAACAAAAATGACCCGTAATGCGTGGTGCTGGGCCCAGTCAGGTCTTTGACACATTCACCCACTCTCCCGCTGGAAGATCAGCTACAAAATGTCGGCACCATTGTAACAGGTAATAATCAAGTCCTGGTCCAACATGGGAACAGAAGAGGAACACCTTGTGTGTTAGTCTCAGGTTGGACTACTCCAAATCATCTTGGTTGTGACACACACACACATACAAACACAAGCTTTGCAGGTCCATCAACCCATTTAAATACCTCTCACACACTACAGTAACCTGTAGATCATGAGAGAACCTTCATAAATCAGTAGAACGTTAACAACCTACTTATTGACACTTTATATTCCCAATCTGGCCCTCAAACCATCACGGTCACCTAAGAATCCCCAGTTTACAATTGGCTCATTCATCCCCCTCCTTTCCCCTGTAACTATTCCCCAGGTCGTTGCTGTTAATGAGAATGTGTTCTCAGTCAACTTACCTGGTAAAATAATGGATAAATAAAAAATTTAACATTTTACATTAAAATGTAGTGTCCTGTAATGCTTAGTTTGAAGTGAGACACCTTTGGTAATTCATAACACATCCATAAAGGCTCTATATCACATGACACTTTACTTAATTTAAAGTAAGACCACTAAATCAAATCAAATCAAATCAAATCAAATCAAATCAAATTTTATTAGTCACATACACATGGTTAGCAGATGTTAATGCGAGTGTAGCGAAATGCTTGTGCTTCTAGTTCCGACAATGCAGTAATAAACCAACAGTAATCTAACCTAACAATTCCACAACTACTACCTTACACACACACACAAGTGTAAAGGGATAAAGAATATGTACATAAAGATATATGAATGAGTGGTGGTACAGAACGGCATGGCAGATGCAGTAGATGGTATAGAGTACGGTAATACATATGAGATGAGTACTGTAGGGTATGTAAACATAAAGTGGCATAGTTTAAAGTGGCGTGGGTACATGTATTGCATAAAGATGGCAAGATGCAGTAGATGATATAAGAGTACAGTATATATCATATGAGATGGGTATTGTAGTATGTAAACATTGTATTAAGTGGCATTGCTTAAAGTGGCTAGTGGTACATTTTTACATAATTTCCATCAATTCCCATTTTTAAAGTGGCACTATGCTCATTCACTACACATACATAAATTCCTTATATAATATGATGCTGTACCTACCATAAAGTCAGACCACTATGGTCATTCACAACACATACATAAATTACTTATATAATATGACGCTGTACCTACCATAAAGTCAGACACCTTTGGTCATTTATAACACATATGGCCAGGGCAATACATTTCAATGTCCGTACTGTGAGACGCCTAAGACAGCGCTACAGGGAGACAGCTAATCGTCCTCGCAGTGGCAGACCACGTGTAACAACACCTGCACAGAATCGGTACATCCGGACATCACACCTGCGGGACAGGTACAGGATGGCAACAACAACTGCCCGAGTTACACCAGGAACGTATCCCTCCATCAGTGCTCAGACTGTCCGCAATAGGCTGAGAGAGGCTGGACTGAGAGCTTGTAGACCCTGTTGTAAGGCAGGTTCTCACCAGACATCACCGGCAACAACGTCGCCTATGGGCACAAACACACCGTCGCTGGACCAGACAGGACTGGCAAGAAGTGCTCTTCACTGACGAGTTACAGTTTTGTCTCACCAGGGGTGATGGTCGGATTCGCGTTTATTGTCGAACGAATGAGCGTTACAACGAGGCCTGTACTCTGGAGCGGGATTGATTTGGAGGTGGAGGGTCCGTCATGGTCTGGGGCATTGTGTCACAGCATCATCAGACTGAGCTTGTTTTCATTGCAGGCAATATCAACGCTGTGCGTTAGAGGGAAGACATCCTCCTCCCTCATGTGATACCCTTCCTGCAGGCTTATCCTGACATGACCCTACAGCATGACAATGCCACCAGCCATACTGCTCGTTCTGTGTGTGATTTCCTGCAAGACAGGAATGTCAGTGTTCTGACATGGCCATCGAAGAGCCCGGATCTCAATCCCATTGAGCACATCTGGGACCTGTTGGATCGGAGGGTGAGGGCTAGGGCCATTCCCCCCAGAAATGTCCGGGAACTTGCAGGTGCCTTGGTGGAAGATGTATGTAACCTAACCCAAGTTATGACATTACCAACCAGAACGTTCACTAATAGGTCTGGTATTACATCATCAACTTGTATCGATCACATTTTTACTAACATGGCTGAACATTGTTCTAAAGCTGTATCAGTGGCACTAGGTTACAGTGATCATAACTTGGTTGCACTCTTTAGGAAAAATAAAATACCAAAGGCTGGCCCTAAAATAGTCTACCGCAGGTCCTACAGAGGGTTCAATCAGGACTCATTTGTGGATGAGATTAAGAATGTGCAATGGTTAGAAGTGTGTAGTAAGGATGATCCTGAAATCTCACTAAGTTTGTTTATGAAATTATTTATGAGTATAGCTGATAAGCACGCCCCTTTAAGAAAATGCACTGTGATGTCAAATGGTGCCCCGTGGATTGATGATGAGCTTAGAAATGTAATGATTCAACGTTATGATGCCAAAAAAGTAGCAGATAAATCTGGTACTTTGTTTGATAAGCAAAGTTCTAGAAAATTAAGAAATCTTGTGACCAAGCTAAACAAAGGAAAGAAGAAGGGATTCTATCAGCACAAAATTGAAGTAAAGGGTGATGGGGAAAAACTGTGGAGAATGTTGAACACTATTATGGATGTTGAATGTTGAACACTATTATGAATTCAAACATGTCTGCCTCTTTTGTTGAATCAGAGGGTATATTTATTAACAAACCACATGACATTGCAAATTACTTCAACTAATATTTCACAGGCAAAGTAGACAAGTTGAGGAATGCTATGATTCCAACTGATGGCTCCATGTCATATACCCTTATAAAAGATTGTATCATGAAGGAGAGGCAATGCAGGTTCCAATTTCACCAAGTAGAATGGAAGAGGTAGAAAGGATGCTGTTATCTCATTCGGATGACAAGTCACCTGGTACAGATAATCTTGAAGTCAAATTGCCTAGAGTTGCAGCTAACAAAATATCTACCCTAATCTCTCATATTTTTAATACGTGCTTGATGTATGCGGTGTGCCCAGAAGTCTGGAAAGAGTCAAAGGTTATTCCACTACCTAAGGATAAAAATATGCATTCACTGGTCCTAATAGTCGTCCTATAAGCTTGCTGCCTGTGTTAAGTGAATTATTGGAAAAAATTGTATCTGTACAAATCGAGGATTATTCCTCATGTAATGATCTGATAACGGGTTTCCATCATGCATACAAAGAAGGGCATTCTACGAGTACGGCCTTAGCACAAATGACAGATGATTGATTAAAGAGTATGGATGATAGGAAATTAGTTGGTGCAGTGTTGCTGGATTTCAGTGCGGCTTTTGATGTAATTGATCATGAACTGTTACTAGGTAAACTCAAAAGTTATGGTTTTAAGTCTGCAGCTCTATCCTGGATGGAAAGCTATCTATCCAGGAGAAGGCAAAAAGTGTTCTTTAATGGTAGCTTTTCAAATAGTAAAGATATACATTGTGGTGTTCCTCAAGGAAGCTGCCTAGGCCCACTGCTCTACTCTATCTTTACTAATGACTTACCTTCAGTAATCAACAAAGCAAGAGTGGTCATGTATGCTGATGACTCTACAATGTATAGTGCAGCATAAGAATGTACTGAGCTAACAGATGTACTGAGGAGTGAACTAAGAATGGTGTCTGTGGGTTGATATGAACAATTTCGTGTTGAACATTTCTAAAACTAAATGTATTGTATTTGGTTCAAGACATATGCTTGCTGATGACCCCCAATTGACTTTGTCAATGAATAGAATACATGTAGAGCAAGTGAAAAAAACAAAACTACTAGGCGTCATGTTGGACGCAGCTTTATCATGGTCAGAACACATAGATAATATTGTTATTAAGATGGGTAAGTAAATTACTGTTACAAGAAAATGTTCAGAGTATGTAACATCTAGCACTCTGAATCAGGTGATTCAATCCCTGGTCCTATCACACTTAGAGTACTGTCTGGTAATATGGTCATCTGCAGCAAAGAAAGATGCATCAGAATCTCTCATGGCTTCATGTTAAAAACAAATGACTATCAGTCTTCTGATTTTCTTTAGGAATGTCCAATTAGTACATACTGGCAACACGCATAACCACCAAACCAGACAGGCAAATTCAGGGCAGCTAAAACAACTCAAGCCAAGGACAAATCGCCTTAAATCTACAGTTTTATATAGAGCTAAAGCTGAATGGAACCTTTTACCAATCCATATTTCTCAGGCAAAAAGTAAATCCACCTTCAAGAAAAAAATACAAGAACATCTAATGTGATAGACCATATGACTGGACAGCAAAGAGAAAGTATCAACTGAATGTTAAATGTGTTTCCTGTCAGGTATTTTAATTATCTGTATTGTCTACTTGTTGAATGTTTGTGAAGTCTTGATTGTGGTTGTTTGTAATGTCTTGTTAATTGGTGTTGTTCTGCACTACAGAAAATGAATTAAAGGGTAACTACACACAAAAAAAAAGTATCTTAGACTTTTCCCAGACATCGAAAGTCATCCCCTGATGTGGTTTAAGCATCCAATTTGGTTGTTTTTCTATTAAAAAAGTGTGTAAAAACTGGGGCAAACCAACGTTTTGGGGGGAAATCTGAAACCTGAGAAACAAAACCAAGATAACGGAATTTGGGAAAAGACAGATGTAGGCAAAAAAATTCAACAGATTTTAAAGGGCCCTAACAACGTTTTTGCTGTGTATGACTGCACATTAGAGTGTGTCTCATCCTGCAGCATAGCATTTTGGGGGAAGTTGAGGTCAGGTCGAATATTGATTATGCACCTAAGAGGGAAAGTGGTTGGGCCATGCTAGAAATGTTTTAGTGAAATATAATATAATATATAACATTTAGCAGACACTTTTATCCAAAGTGACTTACATTCATGCGTTAATCCATTTTTATGTATGTTTTATGTGTTTCTAAAGTGAACTCTAATACGGTGTGTGCATGCGTATTAATGTGTGCGTCTCCAGGGAATTCTATTAAGTTTACATCAAGGATATGCTGATTAGTAACAGAGGGTTGTGTTTTCTTAATCACATTTTCCATCACTGTGACTTGCATAATTTCGCCACTGTCACAATTTGGCTTCCCATTTATTTTTCTACAGCCCAGACCAGAGGTCATTTAAAAAGAAGATAAATTATAATTATCCACTGAAAGTACAAAGTAGCAAACAATTTACCAGATCACTACTTTTGCCCCTTTTGCTTGAAGATACAGTATCACAGGTTTATTATGGAACCTTTATGAATTGAAATATTGTTTTCGTATATTCTGTGTTGACTGCAGGTTGGGAGATATACATGATCTAATTAAAAGGCTTGTTCGGTAAAACATACAGTACATTAATAATAATAACCTCCATAATCTCATTTTAACGATATTTCCATTGCAAATCCTTAAATAATGGAATTTGTGCTTTGTTTGTCAGTAAATTGTTTGTGCCTTATCTCCAAACGATGCACATCTCAGCGAAACCGCTCTAGCATTACATGCTTCATTAAAAATGGTGACAGAAAAAGAAACAAACATATTTGTGAATGAAACGCTTCTCTGTATCTTGAAATATTCCCAAAGCAACTCAGCAAATATTCACTATGATTCTATTGGGTATACTATGACATCAGTCTCCAATATTATTAAGAGACCACTTCAGGCCACTGATTGAATGATCCAATGGCTGTAACCCCATTTGTTTCCCATATCTGTCTATTATCATATATCATATTTGATTCATAAAGACTTGCCATCTTTAGGAAAAATAAATAGTCCTTCCTGTGGTCTACAGAGCCAAACAAAAGTCCTAATTGAGTACGACAGTATGAATAAAACCTAGCGCTAAAACCTGGAAGTGGTTCCAATCATTTTTCTACCATTCATTTTTCCGTAGGGGATTTTAGGGGATTTTAGAACTACTTCACATAAGGTCTGTGTAGGCTTACCCTGGCATGACATTTTGATAACCACACAAATCTCTCTCGGACAAGGTCAATTATATCAATACCCCCCCAAAATATGAAATTAGCTAAATAGCTGCTAATGTGGCTATCATATATATCATATGTGGCTATCATACACCTGTTGAAAGCTTAGAAAAGTCTGTCTACACGAACAGTGAACTAATGTCAATTAGCTAGCTAAGCAGGCTAGCTAGTTAGGCACCTGGGTTGGCTAGTTGACTACATTAGCAAACAATTGCTAGCTAACGTTGATCTCACCGTGGTGTAGTTGGACATTCCCGACATGCTAGCGAATGTTCCTAACGTTAGCGATTAGCACTAACTAGCTAACGCTAAATATCCCTGCCCTGGTGGACCAGCTAGTATGTCACCACCTGTGGGGAAAAGTCTGACTACATGAACAATGAGCTAACGTAACTAGTTAACTAAACGTTAGCTAAATATTTGTGTGCTGGTAGGCTAACATTAGCTAGCATGTCACCACGTGGCATGTGTGACTACGCGGTGATCCAATATTAACTAGCTGGCTAGCTAGCTCACAAATGACTTGTTTTCCCATAGAAAACACAAATGGTTTTGTTCCACTAGTGCGTCTGTTGTACATGTCTAATCAAATGACCTGTGAAGTCAGTTATACATTTCAGCAGGGATGGAAATTAAGCTAGCACCAAGACTAGTACTTTTCAGACTATGCTAGTAGAAGATGTGCCAAACTAGCATGACACAGTAGTAAAATTTTGCCTTTACAAACATAGCATGCCACAGATTTAGGACCTGAATGTTACTTGGGCTTATATAAATCGTGGTCTGCTGGCCAGTGCCTAAAATCCTTCTGTTCCATCCCTGCATATCAGTCCCTTTCAGACGATCCCCCTACTACTGTTGGTCCTCCTCAGTGCCCTCAAGGCTTAGGGTTTTAACTTTCCTCTTGAGAATTAGAATCAGAAGTACAGTAGTATAGCTCATCACAATACTTGGGCTCCTGAGTGGCGCAGCTGTCTAAAGCACTGCATCTCAGTGCTTGAGGTGTCACTACAGACACGCTGGTTTGAATCCAGGATGTATCACCACAGGCTGTGATTGGGAGTCCCATAGGGCGGTGTATAATTAGCCCAGCATCGTCTGGGTTTGGCTGGTGTAGGCTGTCATTGTAAATAAGAATTTGTTCTTAACTGACTTGCCTAGTTAAATAAAGGTTATGTCACGACTTCAACCGAGGCAGGCTCTCCTTCCCGTTCGGGTGGCGCTCGGCAGTCGTCGTCACCGGCCTACTAGCTGCCACTGACTCTTTTTCCTCCCCCTCCTTATGTGTTGATTTGTATCACCTGTGTTTAGGTAATTGTTAATTAGTGTGGCTTTATTAGTCAGCCAGCCCGTACGCTTCTTTGTGCGGGATTGTTCATTTGTAGTTTTGGATTTCGGGAGTGGTTATATGTATTGTGGACTGGGTTTTGTCTCCCGTGTTTTGGACAGTTGTTTATGACACCCAGTAAGTCCGTGTTGGACATTTTGTTGCCGGTTGTGCATTAAAGAAGCACCGTATTGAAGCTCTGCTGTTTCTGCGTCTGACTTCACACCCCCCGACACCCAGGGCGTTACAGGTTAAAACAATATATATATTTTTTTACTTCACCTCTTCGGGCAAATAGTACCCTGGATGTCATGACCATCTAGTTGAGCATTCCAGTTAATTCCTCCATCCCAGCAGAAATGTTCTATCCACATAATAGGATTTTAGATGTGCAGATAGACCAAAGCCCCGTCTATTTTACCATTACTATAGTCAAGTCTTTCTGTTATGGCATTTTAATATAGATGTTACCATTTTAGTAATCAACTTAGCTAGCTAGTAAAAGTAACTTTTTTTTTCGTCTTTCAGATGGGCAGACCGGAAACCCAGTGTCAAACACTCGGGTCTGTAGCTGCCATTTTCCGGTGGGGAAAAGAAATGAACCTGTACTTACCAGAAAAGTTAGCTCATCCACCATGGCAGAAGAGGAAGACCCAGACTGTTGATTTGAAAACAATAACAAAACATGAGGCATAAGGATTGGGTGTTGAGGGACCACTTGTCACATTGTCCAAGGTGGGTTTGTGTTATGATAAACAATGCATTTTCTGTCCAGATAAAGATGATGAAAAAGACCAACCACTGACCAAATGTCTCTTTGTTTTCCAGTCCAACAGGAGTGCATCCCTAAGGCCACCCGGTGCATGGACATCCTGTGCCAGTGTGATCCGACTGCGAGCGTCCAGTTGTGGAGACTACAGCACATCGAGCCTGTGGACGGACAGGTTAGTAACTCATTAAATCATTTAATATAACACAATATTGTATATGCAACAAAAAAAAATTTGGGGGTCCCATTTTTTGGGGGGGACATGAGGCGTGACATGCGGAACGTCAGGCTCACCTCACAAGAAGCAGTGCATGATCAACGCCACCCTCAGCAAGGAGATCTGCTGGAAGTGATGTACTCTCTCTCTCGCTATCGGGGTAAGACATAATTTAAACATCACAGATGTAAACTGTTTTACTACTTAATGAAACTGAGGAGATGCATTCAGACTAGCCTGTGATTGAACTTAAGTTAACTATATTACTTTAGTTGGCTGCTTTGAGCAAAACTTGAATGTAATATAACATATTCTAGGAGCCTATTGTTTGTGTATGATCTTTATTCAGTGTTTACTTGTTTTTAAACAATGTCAGGTACAGGCAGGGATGACTAGTGTCTTCAGTATACATTTTTTAGACAGGTTAAATGTTATATCATATTGTATCATAGCCAACATACAATTTAATATAGCATAGGGTCAGACACTGTTTTGAGTATTGTTTTGTTCCACTCACCTCTGGTTCTAATCTGAATTAACGATAATCACCACTTACAGTTTTTACTGCCTTTAAATGAGTCAGTTGAGACAGTGTTTCAAAAACCTAACGTTTTGCTCCAAATGTGAATACATGTCCAATAAATAGTAATATATAATAATATGTAAATTATTTACAATTGCTCCATACTATGTGATAATGCCAATGTCACATATACATATCTAGGAGTCATGCTAATGCTAATGTCACATATACTGTACATATCTATGAGTCCATTGATTATCATTGTCTCAACTTGTTCTTTTTCCTTAATTCATCATATCTTAAATTACTTAACTTTCTGCCTTAATTTTTTCTATGCAATTTTTAGGAAATGTGACATCTTCTTGACATTTATTATATTCTACACCTTTCCTTACTGTTACAGATCGTGGTGAAGGATTTGCACCCTGTGATGTGATCGCATGCACACTGTGTAGTATGTAGCTTGTACAGCTTTATGCAACCATACAGTTGCTCTGCTGTACCAGGTGGCACATTATTCACAGCTCAAAAACCCAGTGGTCCCCGCAGTCCTTAGCTGCACAGAGAGCGAGCAGTGTTGGCACAAGTCAAGAACTACGTTAAGTCTGTGTGTGGATAGATATCTTACATGTATATATATATCAACATGTGAAATCAATATCTTAACAATTGGGTGTTAGACGAGGCCCTGTGAGCAAGAAGGTAATCTTATCAGCCAAACCGAAACAGAGGACAATGGCTGAAAAATAGAAGACAATGGCTGTAAAATATGAAATGTAAATCCCACAAAACATTTACAACAACCGCTACAGGAAATTATTTGACTGTGAGATGACTAATGATGTTTTACACAGGAGCACACTCTACAAAGGCCTCCAAGGGGAACTGCCTAACCTGTCTGTCCTGAATGCGTCCGAGGTATACAAGGACTTTCCCATTCATCACCCCAATGCAGTGTACACCACAATGTAGTTAAGTAAAACTACTATGAAGTAGTTTTTTGGCAGTGTATACTTTACTATTTATAAATTGTTACTTAAAAAAAAAAATGTTTTACCCCTTTTTCTCCCCAATTGGTAGTTACAGTCTTGTCTCATCACTGCAACTCCCATACAGACTCGGGAGAGGCGAAGGTCGAGAGCCATGCGTCCTCCAACACAATCCACACTGCTTCTTGACACAATGTCTGCTTAACCCAGCCACACCAATGTGTCAGAAGAAACACCTGGCGACCGTGTCAGCATTCATGCGCCCGGCCCACCACAGGAGTTACTAGAGCATGATGGGACAAGGACATCCCTGCTGGCCAAATCCTCCCCTAACCATGCTGGGCCAATTGTGCGCCGCCCCATAGTTCTCCCGGTCGCGACCAGCTGCAACAGAGGCTGGACTCAAACCAGGATCTCTAGTGGCACAGCTAGCAACTGCGATGCAGTGCCTTAGATCACTGCGCCACTTGGGAGGCCTTTCTGTTTAACTTTTACATTCCTAAAGAAAATAATATACTTTTTACTCCATACAACCAAAAGTTCTCCTTACACTTTGAATGCTTAACAGGACAGGAACATTTTCCAATTCACGCACTTATCAAGGGCCTGTTGTTCGAACCTCTGGCAGTCTTTATGGGGGTGCCACAGGATTCAATTCTCGGGCCGACTCTTTTCTCTGTAAACATCAATGATGTCGCTCTTGCTGCTGGTGATTCTCTGATTCAACTCTACGCAGACAACACCATTCTGTATACTTCTGGCCCTTCTTTGGACACTGTGTTAACAAACCTCCAGACGAGCTTCAATGCCATATAACGCTCCTTCCATGGCCTCCAACTGCTCTTAAATGCAAGTAAAACTAAATGCATGCTCTTCAACCGATCGCAGCCTGCACCCGCCCGCCCGTCTAGCATCACTACTCTGGACGCTTCTAAGAATATGTGGACAACTACAAATACCTAGGTGTCTGGTTAGACTGTAACCTCTCCTTCCAGACTCACGTTTAAGCATCTCCACCTTTCCTTCCAGTTCTCTGCTGCCAATGACTGGAACAAATTGCAAAAATCACTGAAGCTGGAGTCTTATAACTCCCTCTCTAACTTTAAGCATCAGCTGTCAGAGCAGCTTACCGATCACTGTACCTGTACACAGCCAATCTGTAAATATCACACCCAACTACCTCATCCCCATATTATTACTTATTTCTTGCTCTTTTGCACCCCAGTATCTCTTGCACATCATCATCTGCACATCTATCACTCCAGTATTAATGCTAAATTGTAATTATTTCACCTCTATGGCCTATTTATTGCCCATCTCCCTACTCTTCTACATTTGCACACACTGTACATAGATTTTCCCCCCCAAAATGATATTGTGTTACTGACTGCACGTTTGTTTATGTGTAACTCTGTGATGTTGTTTTTGTCGCACTGCTTTGCTTTATCTTGGCCAGGTCGCAGTTGTAAATGAGAACTTGTTCTCAACTGGCCTACCTGGTTAATTAAATAAAGGTGATATATAAATATATATTTTTAAATTAAATTAAATCTCAAATCCCAAATTAAATCTAGAATCGGCTTCCTATTTCACAACAAAGCATCCTTGACTCATGCTGCCAAACATACCCTCGTAAAACTGACTATTCTACCGATCCTTGACTTCGGCGATGTCATTTACAAAATAGCCTCCAACACTCTACTCAGCAAATTGGATGCAGTCTATCACAGTGCCATCCGTTTTGTCACCAAAGCCCCATATACGACCCACCACTGCGACCTGTATGCTCTCGTTGGCTGGTCCTCGCATCATAATCATCGCCAAACCAACTGGCTCCAGGTCATCTATAAGTCTATGCTAGGTAAAGCCACGCCTTATCTCAGCTCACTGGTCACCATAGCAGCACCCACCCGTAGCACGCGCTCCAGCAGGTATATTTCACTGGTCATCCCCAAAGCCAACTACTACTTTGCCCTCCTTTCCTTCCAGTTCTCTGCTGCCAGTGACTGGAAGGAATTGCAAAAATCACTGAAGCTGGAGTCTTATATCTCCCTCGCTAAATTTAAGCATCAGCTGTCAGAGCAGCTTACCGATCATTCCACCTGTACACAGCCCATCTGTAAATAGCCCATCAAACTACCTCATCCCCATATTGTTATTTATTTTTTTGTTCTTTTGCAACTTTGTATCTCTACTTGCATGTTCATATTCTGCTCATCTATCACTCCAGTGTTAATGCTAAATTGTCATTATTTCGCCACTATGGCCTATTTATTGCCTTACCTCCCTAATCTTACGACATTTGCACACACTGTATATAGATTTTTCTATTAATTTACTGACTGTACGTTTGTTTATCCCATATGTAACTCTGTGTTGTTTGTGTCACACTGCTTTGCTTTATCTTGGCCAGGTCGCAGTTGTAAATGAGAACTTGTTCTCAACTGGCCTACCTGGTTAAATAAAGGTGAAATAAAAATAAATAATAATGAACAAATTCAACAGAACATCCCTGGTCATCCCTACTGCATCTGATCAGGCGGACTCACTAAACACACTTAGTGTGTTTACTAAACACACTTAAACATGCTTAGTTTGTATATGACTGTTGGATTGTGCCCCTGGCTAAAAAACAAGAAAACTGTTTGCTTTATGTAAGGAATTTGAAATTATTTATACTTTTACTTTTGATAATGAAGTATATTTTAGCAATTACATTTACAGTTGAAGTCAGTTTACATACACCTTAGCCAAATACATTTAAACTCAGATTTTCACAATTCCTGACATTTAATCCTAGTAAGAATTCCCTGTCTTAGGTCAGTCAGAATCACCACTTTATTTTAAGAATGTGAAATGTCAGAATAATAGTAGAGAGAATGATTTAATTCAGCTTTTATTTCTATCATCACATTCCCAGTGGGTCAGAAGTTTACATACACTCAAGTAGTATTTGGTAGCATTGCCTTTAAATTGTTTAACTTGGGTCAAACATTTCGGGTAGCCTTCCACAAGCTTCCCACAATAAGTTGGGTGAATTTTGGCCCATTCCTCCTGACAGAGCTGGTGTAACTGAATCAGGTTTGAAGGCCTCCTTGCTCGCACACACTTTTTCAGTTCTGCCATCGGATTTTCTATTGGATTGAGGTCAGGGCTTTGTGATGGCCWCTCCAATACCTTGACTTTGTTGTCCGTAAGCCATTTTGCCACAACTTTGGAAGTATACTTGGGGTCATTGTCCATTTGGAAGACCCATTTGCGACCAAGCTACTTCACTTCCTGACTGATGTCTTGGGATGTTGCTTCAATATATCCACATAATTTTCTTTCCTCATTATGCCATCTATTTTGTGAAGTGCACCAGTCCCTCATGCAGCAAAGTACCCCCACAACATGATTGCTGCCACCCCCGTGCTTCACCGTTGGGATGGTGTTCCTCAGCTTTCAAGGCTCCCCCTTTTTCCTCCAAACATAACGATGGTCATTATGGCCAAACAGTTCTATTTTTGTTTCATCAGACCAGAGGACATTTCTCCAAAAAGTATGATCTTTGTCCCCATGTGCAGTTGCAAACCGTAGTCTGGCTTTTTTATGGCGGTTTTGGAGCAGTGGCTTCTTCCTTGCTGAGCGGCCTTTCAGGTTATGTTGATATAGGAATTGTTTTACTGTGGATATAGATACTTTTGTACCCGTTTCCTCCTGCATCTTCACAAGGTCCTTTGCTGTTGTTCTGGGATTGATTTTCACTTTTTGCACCAAAGTACGTTCATCTCTAGGAGACGGAACGCATCTCCTTCCTGAGCGGTATGACGGATGCGTGGTCCCATGGTGTTTATACTTGCGTACTATTGCTTGTACAGATGAACGTGGTACCTTCAGGCATTTGGAAATTGCTCCCAAGGATGAACCAGACTTGTGGAGGTCTACAATTTTTTTTCTGAGGACTTGGCTGATTTCTTTTGATTTTCCCATGATGTCAAGCAAAGAGGCACTGAGTTTGAAGGTAGGCCTTGAAATATATCCACAGGTACACCTCCAATTGACCCAAATGATGTCAATTAGCCTACCAGAAGCTTCTAAAGCCATGACATCATTTTCTGGAATTTTCCAAGCTGTTTAAAGGCACAGTCAACTTAGTGTATGTAAACTTCTGACCCACTGGAATTGTGATACAGTGAATGATAAGTGAAATAATCTGTCTGTAAACAATTGTTGGAATAATGACTTGTGTCATGCACAAAGTAGATGTCCTCACCAACTTGCCAAAACAATAGTTTGTTAACAAGAAATTTGTGGAGTGGTTGAAAAACGAGTTTTAATGACACCAACCTATGTGTATGTAAACTTCCGACTTCAACTGTACTTTTGATAGTCAAGTAGATTTAAAACCAAATACTTTTAGACTTTTACTCAAGTAGTATTTTCTGGGTGACTTTCACTTTTCCTTGAGTCATTTTCTATGAAGGTGTCTTTACTTTTACTCAAGTAGGACTATTGGGTACCTTTTCCACCACTGCCACAATGGTCATCACCAGCGAGGTCCCGTTGGTCGACTCTGCTTTTGAAAAGTCCAGGCAGGAAGTCCCCTGTCCTACCAGCAACCTGTGGCAGCAAGCAGCCACATTGTCTCCCATCACGATGCCCCTCCTCTGCCACACCTGCCATTCGATAACTACAGACTGGAGCCATCACACTGCGTGTTTGTGTGCAGTGAGAAAGAGCAGCTGAATGTCAGATCGTTGGAGACCACGTGGGATATGGCTCACACCATTGAATGCGTTACCAAAGAGCAGAGCACCTCACTGGACTGGCATAAACTAAGAAGGCTATTTAGTGGAAAAATTTGAGAAGTTGACAATCGTGACTAGCTACTTGCAGGTTCTGAGACGCAGCATGAGGACTCGAGACATTGTTTAGGTAGATAGACATATATTTTCATCTCACGGGAGACATCCACACCTTATCAGTGGCAATCTTGGGGACAAGACGTTCGCACAGAAGTCCTGGGGTCATTGACGCCAGGAGAGGTGTGAAGACTGATGAAACATGAATCGACTAAATCAATGGTACTTTAAGTCTTATTTAATTGATATTAATTTACTCTGTTGTTCTGTAATGTATTGTGTATTTCATGTACACTGTAAATGTTTGAGTGTTAATTCTTTCGCTACTAATAAATCCTATTAGTTGAATTGAGTAAATCCATTCCTTGTTTTACAGAGTAATCCTTTGACTATACGTTCATAATTTAGTGGGTCTATTGGTAAATATAATTTACACTACACATAGTACATGCTTTGGATTCACCTTGACATACTGTACCTGGTCGACATGACTCAACAAATGAATGCTAGAACATTGGTCTCCAGGATGAGCTATTTGTATCTAACTTCTTAATAATTGCTTAACGGTGCAAGATACAAACATGTTCATTATAGTCATAATGAGAGGTGATGAAAGGCTCGCTACCTTGACTAGATCCTCACATAATAATGAAGACAGATTGATGAATGTAGCTTATTATTATATTTAACATAATTTAGATTCAACTACAGCCACGTCTAACCTCCTTTCGCTTCAGGGAAGTCTGCCACGTCCGAGGGCAGAGCTCAGTGGAGAACCTGGCAGACCGAATGATCAAAGGAACCACGGCAGCGATGAAGAGGGGTCTGGCCATGGAGCTTGCTGCTCTCCGTGAGAACTGCCACATTTTTTGGCTCCCTAGTGGCACAGCGCTCTAAGACACTGCATATCAGTGCTAGAGGCGTCACTACAGACCCTGGTTCATTTCCAGGCTGTTTCACAACCGGCCGTGATTGGGAGTCCCATAAGGTAGCACACAATTGACCCAGCGTCGCCTGAGTTAGGGTTTGGCTGGGGTAGGCCGTCATTGTAAATAAGAATTTGTTCTTAACTGACTTGCCTAGTTAAAAAAAGTAACTAAATTAAAAACATAAAGAATATGAACTACATAACATGTGGGTATGTAATCCACCCTGACGCCCCTTGGCTAGGGTCTTCACCTGACAGGCTGATCTACGAGCCCACTGTTTGGCTTACTGGAGATCATGTGTCCAAACTCCAAGAGTTATGTTGACTGCCCCTACCTGAAAGCTCCAGCGTGGCAAACTGGAGCTAAAGCCACAGCCCACCTACTACTGGCCGGTACAGGGCCAGATGCTAATAACATGGCTGGAGTGGTGCGACTTTGTTGAAGAGGGCATGCTAATCCAACGCATCTACAAAGACAGTAGGGTGGCAAACACCATCAGGGAAAAGTTAGACCATTTCTTTTTTCATTTTTGCATGTCTAGATATCTACTTTAAATGATTTACTTCAAACATGGCTATGCCTGAGGGATGTACAGGGAAACTTGTTTTGATGTACAATTTGGGAGTGCATCCTATTTTCATTCATGTTCGCTCATCATTGATGTTGACTGCTTAAACTTGTTAAACTGATGTCTTTACTCATTGAGCACATTGTGGAGCATACAGGTTACTTGTGTGTTCCAATTGTTCTAAACTGGTTGCCAAGTGAAGAGGTCTGACACAAGGGATAATGCAACTGTCATGTTTGCTCCCGCTCTTCCCTCCCCCTGGCGCTTTTGGGCGCCAGGTTGCCCTGCATCACGCACGCCTGCCATCCATCACGTACACCTGCCTTTCCTTGTCACGCGCATCAGCGTTATTGGACTCACCTGGTCTCACTTATCACCTGTTCAGTTCCTCCCCTATATTTGTCAGGTCCCCAGCTCTGTTCCCCGTGGCTGCATTGTATTGTTTTTGTCTTTCGTATTAGTTTTGCTGACGCTGTTCCTGTCTCGTTCCATGTCCGTCTTTATTAAATGTTTTACTCCCCGTACCTGCTTCGTCTCTCCAGCATCAATTCCATGTGACAGCAACAATATGAGGTTTAAGGCAAACAATAGCCTTAAGGCTAGTATTTAATTAGAACTTAATGTAGGCTAATACTATCAAACAGAATTATAAAATGAACTGATTCAATAAAACATCAAAATCAAAGGCACCTAGGGCATTGGAGCTTGTCGAGATGCCCCGAGTGACAGTGCAAGGTGCTCAGGCTGGCTATGGGTATGGGGTGGCTGTCTAGGTGGTTCTGGGCTCACTTCTTCTTTGCCCGGGCTTTGACCAGAGTTCCATTCTGGTAGTTGACCAGGCAGCATGCGGCCGCGTACAGCTGGTTGATGCTACCTGTGATGGAGAGGGGGATGACGGTGTCAAAGAGTTTGTTCTCTTTTACCTTCCTGATACATCTTTCCACATGAACTCTCAATCGGGCGATTGACTGGGTCTGACACACATCTAAGGCTGGCATCTGAGTCCTCTTTGAGAGGAACGCTGGTCGGTGAACCTTACAAGGCACAATGTCATCCACAATAAACCCTTTGTCCACCATGTTGGCCATCCTCGGTGTGAGAATAGGCACAGTGCTGAACTACTTAAGCAGCTCTTTGCTGCTGATCGAGCCAGCAAACTGAGAAGACACAAATGTGATTGCATTATTTAGTGCCATCCCAATCATGCCTTTGAATGTGGAGTGAGACTTGTACGTGGAGAAGACCTCACTTTGTAGAAGCAGAGATTATGGTGTCTTGCAGCGCAACTCTGTGCAGTCGATGACAATTTAAATGTGTCCGGATAGCCCTCCTTGAACTCCTCAGTTCTTCCTCTGACATCCCGAGACACTTGACACCAAGCAAAGCGTAGAGAAAGACGATCCGACTCACAGTGGACAGGCTAATATTAAACCTGCAAGCCAAATTCCTCTGCTTCCGTCCCACAGGGAGGTGGATCATGAAGAGGAAGAATTAATCTATGGGCTGCAGGACTGTCTGTTGAAGAAAATGAAAACATTCATAAACATACTGTACATGAAATCCAATACTATAACCAAAAAAGTTTAGCCCTTAGAGCAGTGCTATTCAAAGTCGGGTTCCCCCCCAAAAAATATTTAAAAAATAGTACAGATTATTGTATGGGACAATATACAAACGTTTTAGGGAAAGATAAGCGAGATGAAGATGTAATGAATTTAAGGTTATTTTTTGATGTAAAAATCTAAATGTACCAATTTGAAGGTAGTGTCATCAGACTTGGGCAGGGGTGAGTTCCCCAGAAATTCTGGTGAAAGAAAAATGGGTTCCACGCTGAAAAAGTGTGCACACCACTGCCTTAGAGGGAAAAGAAACCATGAGTTATTATCATGATTCCCATTGGCTTTGAATGAAAGATCGAACCAGGCTTGTGACAGTGATGCTGCTGTTTGTTAAAGATCTGTAGAGCACTGTAACATGTGCACTACATTATATGTGCACTACATTGCTGCTGCTGTGGCGTTTCTTTTAAAAGCAGTTCGGGAAAGATTGCATTTCCCTTTACATTGCTTGGGAATGTGACCACGTTGTTATTGCTTGACACTACTCTTGCTCTCGTTACACTAATCACCTTGTGTGTGTCAGGTTTGATGAGCTTCGTGAAGGACATTAGGTGGGCATGAGTTGCAAACCTGTGCGAAAGTTGGAACATACTGCAATGAATAAGTTTAGAAATGGATTCGAAATACGTCCTACTCTGGCATAACATACAGAGTGATTTAGAGATAGAAAGAGATATATCTGTTTACTTTCCCTTTTGTACTTCAACTTTGTGCACATTGTCACAACACTGTACATCGACATAATATACCACGTGAAAGGTCTCTATTCTTTTGAAACTTTTGTGCTCATTTCTGATCATTTCCCTTTTGTTAATGATCTATTTCACTTGCTGTGGCAATGTAAAGATATGTTTGCCATGCCCTTTGAATTGAAATTGAATTGAGAGAGCGAGTGGGGTGGAGGTAGAGAGAAAGTGAGAGAGAGAGGAGAGAGAGAGCGAGCAAATGAGTGAAAGACAGAAAGAGCAAGGGAGAGAAAGATGGACAGGGCCTGACTGTGTTCCCTTCTGGTCCTTTACCTAGAGTAGCCCACAGAGACTGAAGGCCCTGGCAGCAGTTGTAATAGTGTAACACATACACACACCCCAAGGAACCTGCATCAGGTCACTATCGTAAACTACAGCTGGCATGCTCATAGCAAATGTTTATAAAGTGTATAGCTAATAGCATTATTTTAACCTACCGTACGTCGAACTGTATGTCGTCGTCGGAGGCTGCAAATCGCTCCAAACAGAAATGCTTGCTGACAGACAACTTTTCCACCTGCCTCCCTAGTCGCTGTATCTCCTTGCGAAGGTCTTCGTTTTGCCCCAGTGACATATCAAGGGCCGAGGGGTCAGGGGGCTGAACAGTAGTCACGATCCATCGCCATGGACACAACATCCGCAATGTCCTCAACATCCTCTGTCTCGGATGATTTGGTGGCGACTGATGATATCGCTAGCTAGCTACTGTTCACGTTGTGGTTTGTTTAAGTCTAGACCAGAACCGCATGGCCTGGTTAATATTTTTAGCGGAAGTACGTGGGCGTGGCATTGTTGTTCTACCCTATTCTCATAAATATCACTTAATTGTATGGGTCTATTCCACTCAAATAATAGACCCAAAATAAACATTACCTGTTTTCTAAACACTCATCCCCAGGGCCTGACTCTCCAGCCCAAATGAATGGTGTGGCAGCTGGAGCTACAGCAAGTTGGATAATGTTGTATCCACTTTCGCTGCTGTGTGCTTTTGAAGTGCCTTTCTGCTGCTCATGGATGTTTCTTGGTAGCAGCACTGTGAAGCACAAAGCAGCGGCACACCTTTCACACTGCTAAGCCTTTGAAGCTGCGACACTTGGAGCTCCTGTACAAGCCAGGCCTCAACCTGAGTGGATAGGGTTGGAGGAGAGGGAGACAGAAAATAAAACAAAATAGTGATCAGAGACCTGGAGGGGGGATACACTGAGATTAGTAGGCGAGCAGCCTCTAGTAAAGATGAGGTCAAGGGTATTGCCTGCCTTGTGAGTTGGATGGGGAGTGGGAAAGGGTGAGGGCTGGGAAAAAAAGAGGCAATAAGGAGAAAAAAAGAGATATGAATTAATTAATCGAAGGCACACGTCGGGAGGTTGAAGTCGCCCAGTTTACTTCGATCTATGGTTGTTATATCAATATTTGTGAATAAAGGTGTTTCCATTGCCATTTCTCGCATAATTAATGTTACAGACACAAAAAGATCCAACGATCTCGAACTAACATATTATCTGTCAGCATTTCTAAAATTGTACCAAAACTTCCTGTTTCCAAGAACTTCCCTGTAACCTAAAAATAAATAGACGCAAACTTGCTTCGGTTTTGATGACAAAAAAAAAAAACGCTCTACGTGAGGTGTAGCAGGCGAGCTTCAGACGTGATTTTAGCTGCTAGTGCGACTCCCCATAGTTGTCTTGTACATCGTTTCCCACCCTTGGGGAACAGTAGTTATAGTCATAACGTTACTTTAATTGCGATACCATTTCTGACAAACCAAAACATTGCCTTATCTTGCACTAGACGACAGTCTTGTCCTAGAGCAGTGTTCTTGTTTATGTGTCAAGTGGCTGAGATGACATGTTTTCTATGTGTCTCTGGCCTGGTACTCAGGAGCTCTCCAAAGAATCTGGCAGATTTGTTAGCAGCAACAACAAAGTAATGTTCATGACAGTCTGTTTCTTTGAAATGTGGGGTAGAAAAAACTGGGGGACCTGATATCCTTTCCCTTCTTGAAAGACATTTGTTTAATTCACTGATCAACAGATTAACCTATGAGGGGGAGAATAGACATAACTGACACCAGTGGACAACAAGCTCAAAACTACAGCGGGTGACTTGCAGTATTCAGACCTGCGATGTAATTAGTAAATGTCAAGCTAGCACCCCCCCCCCCCTTCATGCTAATTTCTGTACTCAATGATTATCTCATTGGCATTGTGCCTCTTTCTCCATGATTTAAAATGATGTTATCCTTGAAAGGCAAACTCTGTATCATTGTGCATCAGCAATACAACTTAATAAAAAACAAATGGCAATCAACCTGCTGATAATCTGAAATGCACGAGGGTATGGTCATCTCATACAGATACACTTAAAGTTGTGTGTCATTGACATTCTGATTTAGCAATTAACAAGTAACTGAACGGTTTTAAAATACAATAGTGGCTCCGATATAGGCCAGGTAAAATATAACTTATGGCTTATGGTGCTAACACAGGGGACATATTTGTGATGTGTACACCTAGGGCTATTTCAGTTATAATATTATCGCCACACCGGCAGTCATGAATCATGACCGCAGTAAAATTCCATGTCACCGTTGAGTTGTGGTAATATTCTCTTATGCACTCTGGCCTTGCGTTGGTAGTACCCAACTCGCTAATGACCATCAGGTCGCTAATGGCCTGGTACTCAGGGCTCTATTGTCCCTCTAACCACTCTGACATCAACGCAAATTCAATCGTGAATCACATCAAACACTTGTCATCAAAACAGTATCCTTCTTTTAAAACTCATCTCACTATGATGATCAATTTGAAGAAAGAAATTCAACAACAGGTTGAAACTGAGTGGAAAACATGTTCGTTGTGAATGTTGTTTCAAAGCCTAACACAACAGAATGGACAGTGTTTTCTAAGGTGATGATTAATTCAAAACAATAATTTGCATATTAGAGCTTAGGCATACACATAGACCTATATATACGCCCCAAAAACCCTGAGTTAAAATAATGAATGTGCCGTTTTACAATATATAGCCTACCGCATATTACTCACGGCAGAAAAACATTAAAAAAAAAAAAGATTTAAGATGTCTTTCGTACCTAATTGGTCTAGCCTATACTCCAAAATTAAACCAATTCTAGTAATCGTCATTGAGTGTGGACTGTATTATTATGCAAACTGGATGGACTGGTTACCTTATGCTATGCTCAACACTTTTTATCCATGAGTCTCGGAGAGAACTTATAGGCCTAGGCTAGGCTGTTGGTTCATCGATTGTGCAGGGCAGCTTCACTACAATTACAGTGAATTTGTATTTCATTTTGAATAACCTAGTAATAGGGGATTTTGTATATTTTCATATCTCACCACCGTGCGTATCCATATCCTTCTCTCTCTCCGTATCTCCTGCTCTCTCTCCTTTCTCGAGCGTACAGAGAGAGGGGTTGACAACAGTTTAATGAAATATGTTTCGTGGTGAAAACATGTTACTATCCATGTTCCCGAACGGATTTAACTTGGTTTCCCAAGTTAAGCACTGGGTAGCTGCAGGAACATGGTTGGAGAGCCCGTGGAATACCAAGTTTGGGCTGAATATCACGCTGCATGCTCCTCAAACAGTGGTTGACGCGTGGATTGAAATAAGTGTTCTTATAAACCCAGACATTTCTCTATGCAATCCCATGTGAAAGCAACGTTTTGATGGTTGCCACTAGAAATAGGAGGATTCCAGATGCTACTATATTAAGAACATGGTCTGCTATAAAACCGGATTAGCCTACCCTGTGTGATTGAAAAATGAACCGGCAGGAAAGTGGCCTCCATTCGTTATTCAAGTGCATCCGGCTAACATGTCTTTTTTTCCCCTGCCACTGTTCCCCTGTTCTTGAACATTTGATAATGGGCCATTCTAAATCAAAACAAATGTTATATATTACTAAAGACAAGATTGCATGTAAAATAGTCTGGTGGGTGAAAATATGATCACTTGATGAGAGAACAGGGTGTGCAGCCTGAGGTCAAGGAACAGAGGTCAAGCTTTTTTAGCGACTTTCTCAAATCATGAATAGTCATTGTACTGTACCAGTCAAAAGTTTGGACACACCTACTCATTCAAAGGTTTTTCTGTATTTTTACTGAGATGGTTTGGGATGAGTCGAACCGCAGTGTGAAGGAAAAGCAGTCAACAAGTGTTCAGCATATGTTGGAACTTCTTCAAGACTGGTGGAAAAGCATTCCTCGTGAAGCTGGTTGTGAGAATGCCAAGAGTGTGCAAAGCTGTCATCAAGGCAAAGGGAGGCTACTGTGAAGAATCTCAAATATAAAATATAAAGGTTTAACACTTTTTTGGTTACTACATGATTCCATATGTGTTATTTAATAGTTTTCCTGTCTTCACTATTATTCTACAATGTAGAAAACAGTGAAAATAAAGAAAAACCCTGGAATGAGTAGGTGTGTCCAAACTTTTGACTGGTACTGTATGTTTTGATTTCTTGATTTCTAAGACATTCTAAAGTTTGTATCATTCACAACTAAAGTTGCAAAATAACTCTAAATCTAGCGTATAGGACCTGTTTCAAATGATCACTTTTATGCTCAACATCGCCACTTCATATACGTACTCGCTCCGGAATGGGAAAATGTTATTTTCTATTTTATTCAGTTCATTTATATTCTTCTTATGATAAAATCACATAATATAAAAAGTTTGGAATGGGATTTATAAGCATATCTTGTCTGCTAAATGGACAAGCCTACAACCTATGGCATGGTCAGATAACATACAATAGGCCAACTCATATTCTGTTCTTCATATCATAATGTTTCTTTAGACCTGCCTAAAATCAATAATGGATTTTTTGTGATGGTGTATATTAAATGTATTTATAAATCATTCCAAAGGTGTGCATCAGTGGCTAGATTATGCGGCTTGTACAGTATGCATGGAGGCCTGAAGATATCACTTTGAAGAGTACATATTTTGTCATGGATAAATGTGCTATTAGTGTGGCTGTCGATGCCACGGCTTTATAAACATGACAAAGATAACATGGAGATGAATCACAGTGTTGGCCAATCGCCTTTTTACACATTGTAAATTGTGAGGAATTCCGATTTTCCTTCCTTTCATACACCACAGTAGAGACAGGGTTGCATCATCAGGCAATACAAATGTGTAATCATGACAAATGAGATGTGAAACACAATCATTTTGAATAATACGAGGCATCTCCGAGGTACCCAAACATGAGAGGCTCTCGTGTCCCATTTGTATTGGCCTGTAATGGCGTCATAAACCATTATAAAAATGTAAAAAATGACAGTCATATTTGTGATGTGTGGAATAGATGGAGCTTTCTTTAATCCCAAATGAAGTTTGCGAAAGCAGCCTAAAGCTTTTTCAGAACCCGGGGCCAAGTACTTTACAGTTTGACGGCACTCCATTTTCATTCTGAGTTTGTAACCTTGAGCGCCACAATGTCATTACCATCCTCCGTTCTCAGCTCTTTAAGATGCACCAATTTCATTTGCATGGGGCATCTCTGGGAGTGGAATTTCACATTGCAATATCGCATTACAAAACTAAATGGGTTTTCGAGCGCCTTCGCGCACATTAGAGAGTCTTTGGTGCATATTACTGACACAGATATTGCCGGTTGTGAATGGATCGCTTGGACTTTGAGCTATCTTCAGCCGCTTCCGGCTGTTTACTGGTAATGAAGTCGGCGGTGGTTAAGTAAGTCATTGCTGTGTTTGTCACCAAACTAATGGCTTTTTGGCTCATTAAGCCGCATACTGTTGGCAGCCATTTTATCTAGAGCTGGGTGTCCTGTGTTGACTCCCACATGACACTTGTCGGTAATTGAAAACGCTGAGCTTTCAGGTTTTTAGGGTGAACTTTTGACACAGAAACTTTCCTTGCCAAGGGCATTGGGTTAATTTAATTTCTGGTTTATTCATCACTGTCAGTATCATATCCAAATTCATATTAGCAGGGTGGTGGCTAGCATGGTTCACTACAACAATAGACAACAGAAGACAATCACTCTCTAACTGGTTGTATTCATTATCCTGACAGCATCCGTATATCAGTGTTAATTATTTGTATGTACGCACCTATAAACTGTCCAAGGAGAAACTAAATGACAGAAAAATAATACATTACCTCCACCAAATCTTTTGTAAACAATGCCCTTAAACTAGTTCTCTTCCAGCATTGTTGGTCATTAAATCTTGTCGCTGGCGATACAGAGCTCATTAGTTTTAATGAATACATTGATGAATGAGGGGTTTTCAGCTGACTGATGAGATTAGGGAACAGTATCATTGTGGAAATGAGCCCCTAACGAAAGGTCACAAAAGTCAGTCTAGCGAATATCTTAAACCAAAAGGAACTCTAATCAACTCAAACTCCTTTCTTGAAAAGTTACTGTTGTCAAAGTTACACTTAAGCGGCCAGACTATTAGCAAATAAACACCTATTGTGTCAAGGCTAGATCTGATGTTTATACTCTCCTGGGATGATTCTTCATTCTGATATCATTGAAGATTGTTTCGTGTGTGTGTGCTAAAAGCTTATTGAACTCTCTGATTCAACAATGGACAGCCGGGGCCTTTATGAATAACATGCACATCTTAATGATGGTATACATTTCAAGGACCTGGTTATTCATAATATAAAAAGCTATCTAAAAAATATATGGTATTAATTATAGGAATGGTGATAGAAATTACCATTTCACTCAATTCTATTCAAAGCAGTTTCTCATTGCCCTGTCGTGTCCAATGAAGTACAATGTACAGTCTTCATTCACTCCAGTGTTCATTTATACAAAAATGTATCCTGTTATTTAGTTAACTTTGTTAACCTAATGATTTTCTGGAGATGATAGGCAGTTCCTAGATCTGTGGCAACTTCCCAAAGCAGTATACACTGACACTAATCTTCACACATTACTATGTTTGATTTAACAGTTGAGCTAAAGTTATAAGCCGTGAATAAGATGCATGGACTAAGTGGATTGCAGTTTGTTTGGTTTAAGATTCTGGGGGAAATAAGATTTCCATCGTTACAATACAACCTGAAGTTATTATTCTCCACTCTATCAAAACCAATTAGAAGATATTAAACCTACGTGGATATGATTTACTTGTCAGCATTGCAGAATATTAATATGTTTCAGTGCATAATCAAATACATATAAAATATTTTTTTTACAGTCACCCCATATAACCTAAAGTCAGTTACATACATACAAAATATTGGCTGATGAAAATTTTCTCCAATTCTCCAAATTCTCCAAGCTCCAAATGTAATGCTAAGCCCTTTATTTCAAGGTGTAACGCTCGTCTGAAGAAGTGGACCAAGGAGCAGCGTAATTTGTGGTCATCATATTTATTTAAATGAGAACCAGCAACAAAATAACAAAGTGAATCCAAAACGAACGTACCGTTCCGTGGGCTACAAGAGCTGTACAAAAACAAGATCCCACAACATAAGTGGGAAAAAAGGCTACCTAAGTATGATTCCCAATCAGAGACAACGATAGACAGCTGCCTCTGATTGGGAACCACACTCGGCCAAACACAAAGAAATACAAAACATAGAATGCCCACCCATCATCACACCCTGACCTAACTAAATAGAGAAATAAAACGGCTCTCTAAGGTCAGGGCGTGACACAAGGCTATGTTCACATATAAAAGGAGTAACATATTGTCCACTCTAACCAAAGATTATACACACAGACACTCATACATGTACAGTTCTTATTTAGCTTTTTCTCTGTGTTGAAGAGAGCGAAAGACTTGTTTAGCAAAGGGAAAATAAGCCTTCACTGTGTCTTTTTCAAACTGTTCTCTGCTGTAGAAGTCCCCCCTCCCTCTCTCTCTCTCTCTCTCACACTTTTTAACTTGTACTGTAATTTTGATGAATTTGAGTTTGCTTTTGGTCTCGCTAGCTCTCTATCTTCTCAGTCCCTCTCCCTGAGAGACCGATTGAAGGAAATCAACAATGGCTTAGTCAGGTTTCAGCATCTGCCGTTTATTGGCAACAGGAGGACACCTTCTCTACTAAGTGGCTTAACTCATATATTAGCCCCTTCAGCACTTTTACTTTATTGCTGCAGGTTTTCAGACATTGCACTGGGATGTGGTCATTAAGCACCAAACAGAAGAAAACAGGCTGACACAGAGAGGGACTACATGGACATGTCCAATTATACACACCACCCTGATTTTACTTTAGTACATCGCTTTGAGTGACTTACAAAATAAACTTGAATTCTTGCATCTCGTTGTGTTGTTGTCCTCCGGTGGCTAAGATAGCTAGCTAAAGAGAGGAGCATGTCATTGTTGTTTCTCTACAAGTAGGGTGAGCCAACATGTTTTTTTCTATTTGCAAGCATGCACACACGCACACACACACATAAATCAGTACCATGGACAGCCACATCATATTTACCTCATGTTGATTGAACTAAATTATTTTTGGTATCTTTGAGTTGTAACTGTATTAGACTAGGCATAGGTGATTTGATGATGTTGAAATGTTAAAGTTGAAATGGTGCTGGCTGGAACAGTGGAGGCAGCTCCTGTTTTCTTTGCGACTTGCGGTAACTCTCGGTGGTTCTAAGTCAATAGTTGTTTAGTAGTTAGAAAATGTCGAAAACATGAACATGCTTGACCATGTTGTAGGTCATGTAACATGCAATATGGTTTGTGGACTTCACCGGACAGATGTTGCTCTSCGGTTTTGTGATGAAACAAAGGTGTGGTTGAATTTTATTTCTTGGCCTTGGCCTATATATCACAGTGGCAAGGCATATAAATAACAAGTTAGAGCAATTATCACAATACACATGATGTAATATGTCTATTAGTTATTGCTCATCTTTTTAATGAGATACAGTGCATTCGAAAACTATTCAGAGCACTTTTCCCACATTTTTCACATTTTTGTTATGTTACAGCCTTATTCTAAAATTGATTAAATAATTTTTTCTCTCTCATCAATCTAAACACAATACCCCATGAATTTTACCCCCTTTTTCACCCCAATTTAGATCTCGTCTCATCGCTGCAACTCCCCAATGTGCTCGAGATGCGGATGGTTGAGCCATGCGTCCTCTGAAACATGACCCGCCAAACCACGCTTCTTAACACCCGGCCGCTTAACCCGGAAGCCAGCCTCACCAATGTGTCGGAGGAAACACCGTTTAATTGACGACCGAAGTCAGCCTGCAGGRGCCAAACACACCCCTAACCCGGACGACGCTGGGCCAATTGTGCGCCAKCCTATGGGACTCCCGATCACAGCCGTTTGTGACACAGCCTGGGATCGAATCCAGGTCTTTAGTGATGCCTCTAGCACTGCAATGCAGTGCCTTAGACTGCTACGCCACTGGGGAGGCCCGCAAAACAGGCTGTAATACATTTTTGCCAATGTATTAAAAATAAAAACTGAAACATCAAATTTACATAAGTATTCTGACCCTTTACTCTGTACTTTGTTGAAGCACCTTTGGCAGCGATTACAGCCTCAAGTATTCTTGGGTATGACGCTACAAGCTTGGCACACCTGTATTTGTGGAAGTTCTCACATTCTTCGCTGCAGYTCCTCCCAAGCTCTGTCAGGTTGGATGGGGAGCATCACTGCACAGCTGCACATTCAGAGACTTGTCCCGATGCCACTCCTGCGCTATCTTGGCTGTGTGCTTAGGGTTGGTGTCCTGTTGGACGGTGAACCTTCGCCCCAGTCTGAGGTCCTAAGTGCTCTGGGGTAGGTTTTCATCAAGGATCTCTCTGTACTTTGCTGTATTCATCTATGTCTCGATCCTGACTAGTCTCCCAGTCCCTGCCACTGGAAAACATCTTGGTTTCATCAGACCAGAGAATCTTGTTTCTCATGGTCTGAGAGTCTTTAGGTGCCTTTTGGCAAACTCCAAGCAGGCTGTCATGTGCCTTTTACTAAGGAGTGGCTTCCGTCTCAACCATAAAGGCCTGATTGGTGGAGTGCTGCAGAGATGGTTGTCCTTCTGGAAGGTTCTCCACTGAGAACCTCTGGAGCTCTGTCAGAGTGACCATCGTGTTTTTGGTTACTTCCATAACCAAGGCCATTCTCCCCCGATTGCTCAGTTTGGGCGGGTGGACAGCTCTAGGAAAAGTCTTGGTGGTTCCAAACTTCTTTCATTCAAGAGTGATGGAGGCCACTGTGTTCTTGGGGACCTTCAATGGTGCAAAAATGTTTTGGTACCCTTCCCCAGATCTGTCCCTTGACACAATCTTGTCTCAGAGCTCTACGGACAATTCCTTCAACCCCATGTCTTGGTTTTTGCTCTGACCTGCACTGTCAACTGTGGGACTTTATATACACAGGTGTGTATCTTTCCAAATCAGGTCAAATCAATTGAATTTACAACAGGTGGACTCCAATAAAGTTGTAGAAACATCTCAAGGATTCAGTGGAAACAGGATGCACATGAGTTCAATTTTGAGTCTCATAGCAAAGGGTCTGAAAACAAAGTTTCAGTTTTTTATTTGTAATACATTTGCAAACATTTCTAAAAACCTGTTWTCACTGTCATTATGGGGTAGATTTATGAGGGAAAAAACTATGTAATCAAGTTTAGAATATGGCTGTAARGTAACAAAATGTGGAAAAAGTCAAGGGGTCTGAATACTTTCCAGAAAGCACTGTATATGTGCAAATTCTTCAATGCAACACATCATAGGTGTAGCTGAAAAGCCTCCAAAAATATTTTTGGGGTAGGGCAAATATAATTGTCATATTGTGCCTTCTCAGTGTAGCCCATTCAAGCCTTGAAAAGCTTTAAGTGAACACACACACACACACACACACACACACACACACACACACACTGTACACTCCTCTGAGTCTGGCTGTTAGCGTTTGATGTCTCCTCGTCCCCAATGACATCTTTTCTTCAACCAGTCACAGGCATCGAAAGACTCTATATGTACAGAGATTGTTACATTATGTTTCACATTCTTAGATTGACACAGCAGAGGTTTCACCCTGTATGTGCCATGTAATATTGTGCTCATTTAACTGCTTGGTTTTGGTTTTGTTCTGAACCTAAATAGCATTCAAGTAAGTCAGATTTGACCAATTGTATGTTGATTTACAGCATAAATGCAGTGATTTTTTAAATGTATCACAGCACATTAATACTGTTAATGAGATGCAAACCAATTTGTTAATGATGTATTCCAAGAAGATTGCTAGAGCCTTTGAAATGTAATGATTAGACTTCAAGTGGAATTGACAGCATTTTAACTACTTTGCAAATATGAAACAAACAGGCAATCGTAATATCAGTCAAAAATATCACATTTCCAGTTTATGCTACAAAATCTACTTTATAAGAGGTTTTAAAAATTGATTATATTTGATTTAAAAAATCCCATGAGGTAGAGTAAGTTATTGGTGGCAGAAGGTAAAAACACGGAGCCTAACGTTAGCTAGCTAGCTAGCTTGCTGGGAGGATGTCATGTCATTGGGCGAATGGGTGAGTGGCCAATTTTATCTCCTTATATCGTTATTCGGTGGCTACAGCTAGAGATGCAGGTGTCATTTTGGTTCGCTAGCAAGAAATGTGAATTGCTTTGCTAGCTAGCTAGCTATTCTGAACTTGAACAACTGTTATACAAAGTTAGCATGCACATCTCTAAGTTGTCAATCAAATGTATTTGGCATCGATCAAATGGGAGCGCAGGCAGTTCCCATTCAGTTGTCAAAATGTGGATTTGGACAAGCATGCATTAGCAGGCAAGCTGCAGAAGGTCGAGCTGGCTACTATTCCCCATCGTTTATCAGTGCAATTTTGATGGCAAAATACAATCTGAAAAGGTTGGGTTTATCTATTCTTGCCTCGTTAGATTTGAGCTCATCTCGCTCATTTACATATTTGCAGAAATCCATCAGGTGGCTTTTGGCGAGTGCGTTCTAWTGGTCAAAAGTCACGCTGTTGCTACTGCCTGTAAACACACAGTKCAGTTCAAAGTGAATGATGGCAGGCCGGCGTGACAAATGGCTTACTTGCGTATAAGCTTACTGTAGCTCTGAGTGGTTATGGCGCACCGGTCTGTGTAGAGTCAGGTCCTGATTACCGTTAGKCGAGCAGCAGGATATTATGCTGGCCATACGACTGCGGATTATTATATATATTTTTTATATATATAAGAGTCCGTCTGCAAAGATGCTAAACTTTGGGGATATCGATGATCTTTTTTGTACTCTAGTGCAGCACAACTGTTTTTCACAGCATTGRAACCAACACAGAAAAACACATTTTTATAATATGTGTCGTTTTGGAGGGGGACTGTGTCATACATACCCAGCAGCACTTCYWTCTCCACCCCCTCCATAGCCCCCAATGAATGATACTGTAATAGACAGTTTTKTCTCTTTTCTCTCTACAAGCCAYTATGTATCCAATGTACAGTCTATAACAGTAGAATTAAGATCCACTCCAAAACTAACTATATTTGGTTAATAGAGACCCTACTGAGTATTTTCCACCCCACTTTACCATAGACAAGTAGAAKGGTTCTCTCTACAGSCCAATATTCTCAATATCAACATTGTCTTTTTTATTATACATTTTTTAAATGATTAAAACCATATTTTTTTWWTWWTTTTTTTCGTAATTTACTCATTGCATTTTCTTGTTGTCACAATAMAAGTGGCGAATGATTAAAATGCAATKTCTTTTGAATAAGTTATCCACATTGCAATGTTTTGAAATGAGGGCTTTTATTTTTAAGGTWTRRRCATTACCATACGAAAGCGTCTGTGCAGCTGTCAAAATACTAGTCCAGTCCTGGAAAAGACTGACACGTTTTTAGACGGTTTTGCATACTGCGGTGTTAATTAATTGTCCAAAAGCACGGCCGCTTTCCTACTGTACAGTGCTATATAAGTTTCACAAATGCCTTGCTCTATGTCATTCCAAAACATCCTATGAAAGTATGAAAACGTGAAAATTACCATACCTAAGTGCTTGCTTGTCGGAAAATGTAAAAAAAATAAGTGTCATATTCTTCCTGAGAGCGTACATGAACAGATTTCTGAAGATTTCATGTCGCTAAAAGGTTGTCAGTTCCACTTTAATGAACAGCAATAACACATCTTAATGAAAAGCAATTTTGCCGGCAGGCATATTGTGATTGTAAGAAACGTATTAAGTAAATGTAGAATGATTTAAATATGTTTTTTTAAGGTTAAGGTATTATATTGAATCATATACACATCACCATTCAAGATAATGGACTTGATATTCTCCCCTTCATGTATGGGTTGAGAGTGGGATACATGTAGCTTGTTGATGCATGTACCTCTGCTGTTGTATGTTAAACACAATCAGTTCATAATGATCTTCAAATGTAACATAAGAACATATATTCCCTTCAGATAATATAGATTTCTTTTGGATATGATCATATCTTTCTGAAAACATAACCTCAAGTTTAAACAAACAAGTTTTAAACCATTTCAAAGTTTAGCAAAACAATTTCCCAGATTGTGACATAAGGATAATGTAGCTTGTGCAAATTAGTGCATGGATACTATATAGTTTCATAGTATTTACACTGTAACATACTATATGATCACAGTTTAGATGCTCCTACGATGGGAAATCCAATGCAATTGAATGCCTCATCCGTCCCTCACTTGTCAACGGTAAGTATGATCATGCTTATAAACAGCCTTAGTACTTCTGTTGTCATGCACACTTGTTTTTTTACGACTTGGATTCTGATGTTTTGTTGCTCAGCCTTGATTACAGCTGGAACCGTTCTCATTTCGCAACTTAACAGATCAGTGGACACTGGCTCTCGGTATATCATCTAACACACAGACAAATGCTCGCCGCTTTCCCCGCTACCCACAATCCCGTTGTGGTGGAACAGACACCACCTGTTCTCTAAATCTTATAGCCATTAAAGTGACATTGAATGGATGAGCATTTCTGTCATCGCCAATGTTTTGCAGGTTGCCTTGTGAAGATTCCGTATTACATTACAAAGTATAGTATAGACGAGAATTCATCTTTTTGTTTGTAATTGTAGGTCTAATGTTGTTGTGTATATCTTCTGYATGTTTGCTCTTTACTCAAACTACTAGTCTTCTTTTATGAAGTTAAACATAAAATATACAGCACGACTTGAAGAACTTAACCTAAATAAATGATGATTTCTGACTGTGTGAAGTTGAGTTCACACTCACACATTAATTATGGACTAGCTATTTTGGACATATTGCCATTTCCTSCCTGTATTCTTTTGCCATCTGCTTTGGTTCCTTTGTGCCTAAATGGAATGAGCAGCCTCTCTTTCAAGATTCGCTACACTTATTCACAGTAATGTACTGTCACCCTGGATCCAATCTTACTGAGGGTGTTATCACCAAGTGGGTTGAATCTGTGTCATTGTCAGTCTAACTCTACCTACTGCATATCAATATATTCCTCACTTCACCAGCCAACGTATTTGTGATTTGCAGACATTTTCACATTTGAGTAGCTCTAATGCAAAAATAGGCCTTAAAATGACTATTGGTGAAAATAAATATAATTTCCCCTCAATTTACTCAAAAGTAGAAATATAAGGCCACAAAATAAATGGCTGAAAGCGTACATGCTTCCAAGTGATTTTTTAATTTTTTWAATMTTTTATTTCACCTTTATTTATCCAGGTAGGCTAGTTGAGAACAAGTTCTCATTTACAACTGCGACCTGGCCAAGATAAAGCAAAGCAGTGCGACACAAACAACAACACAGAGTTACACATGGAAAAAACAAGCGTACAGTCAATAACACAATGGAAGAAAAGAAAGTCTATATACAGTGTGTGCAAATGGCGTGAGGAGGTAGGCAATAAATAGGCCATAGTAGCGAAGTAATTACAATTTAGCAGATTAACACTGGCGTGATAAATGAGCAGATGATGATGTGCAAGTAGAGATACGGGTGTGCAAAAGTGCAGAAAAGTAAATAAAAACAATATGGGGATGAGGTAGGTAGATTGGGTGGACTATTTACAGATGGACAATGTACAGCTGCAGCGATCGGTTAGCTGCTCAGATAGCTGATGTTTAAAGTTAGTGAGGGAAATATAAGTCTCCAGCTTCAGCGATTTTTGCAATTAGTTCCAGTCACTGGCAGCAGAGAATTGGAAGGGAAGGTGGCCAAAGGAGGTGTTGGCTTTGGGGATGACCAGTGAGATATGCCTGCTGGAGCGCGTGCCACGGGTYGGTGTTGTTATTGTGACCAGTGAGCTGAGATAAGGCGGAGCTTTACCTAGCATAGATTTATAGATGACCTGGAGCCAGTGGGTCTGGCGACGAATATGTAGCGAGGGCCAGCCGACTAGAGCATACAGGTCGCAGTGGTGGGGGGTATAAGGGGCTTTGGTAACAAAACGGATGGCACTGTGATAGACTTCATCCAGTTTGCTGAGTAGAGTATTGGAAGCTYTTTTGTAGTTGACATCGCCGAAGTCGAGGATCGGTAGAATAGTCAGTTTTACTAGGGTAAGTTTGGCGGCGTGAGTGAAGGAGGCTTTGTTATGAAATAGAAAGCCGATTCTAGATTTGATTTTGGATTGGAGATGTTTAATATGAGTCTGGAAGGAGAGTTTACAGTCTAGCCAGACACCTAGGTATTTGTAGTTGTCCACGTATTCTAGGTCAGAACCGTCCAGGGTAGTGATGCTAGTCGGGCGGGTGCCGGCAGCGAACGATTGAAAAGCATGCATTTGGTTTTACTAGCGTTTAAGAGCAGTTGGAGGCCACGGAAGGAGTGTTGTGTGGTATAGAAGTTRGTTTGGAGCTTAGTTAACTCAGTGTCCAAAGAAGGGCCAAATGTATACAGAATGGTGTCTGTTGGCCGGGGTAGGGGTAGCCAGGAGGAAAGCATGGCCAGCCGTAGAGAAACGCTTATTGAAGTTTTCGATTATCATGGATTTATCGGTGGTGACCGTGTTACCTAGCCTCAGTGCAGTGGGCAGCTGGGAGGAGGTGCTCTTGTTCTCCATGGACTTTACAYTGTCCGAAAAAATTTGGGAGTTAGAGCTACAGGATGCAAATTTCTGTTTGAAAAAGRTAGCCTTTGCTTTCCTGACTGACTACGTGTATTGGTTCTTGACTTGTATATCACGGGTACTATTCAATGTTATTGCAGTCTGCCACAGGATGTTTTGTGCTGGTCAAGGGCAGTCAGGTCTGGAGTGAACCTTAATTAAGGCTATATCTGTTCTTAGTTCTACATTTTCTGAAAGGTGCATGCTTATTTAAGACGGTGAGGAAATTACTTTTAAAGAACGACCAGGCATCCTCGACTGACGGGATGATGTCAATATCCTTCCAGGATACCCGGGCCAGGTCGATTAGAAAGGCCTGCTCGCAGAAGTGTTTTAGGGAGCGGATGCAGGCAAGGAGGCAATGATCGCTGAGATCCTGATTGAAAACAGCAGAGGTGTATTTGGAGGGCAAGTTGGTCAGGATAATATCTATGAGGGTGCCCATTTTTACGGATTTAGGGTTGTACCCGGTGGGTTCCTTGATGATTTGTGTGAGATTGAGGGCATCTTGCTTAGATTGTAGGACTGCTGGGGTGTTAAGCATATCCCAGTTTAGGTCACCTAACAGAAGAACTCTGAAGATAGATGAGGGGCAATCAATTTACATATGGTGTCCAGGGCACAGCTGGGTGCTGAGGGGGGTCTATAAACAGGCGGCAACAGTGAGAGACTTATTTCTGGAGAGATTCATTTTTTAAATTAGAAGTTCAAACAGTTTGGGCATAGACTTGGAAAGTATGACAGAACTTTGCAGGCTATCTCTGCAGTAGATTGCAACTCCTCCCCCTTTGACAGTTCTATCTTGACGAAAAATGATGTAGTTGGGTATGGAAATTTCTGAATTTTTGGTAGCCTTCCTAAGCCAGGATTCGGACACAGCAAGAACATCAGGGTTGGCGGAGTGTGCTAAAGCAGTGAGTAAAACAAACTTAGGGAGGAGGCTTCTGATGTTAACATGCATGAAACCAAGGCTTTTTCGATTACAGAAGTCAACAAATGAGAGTGCATGGGGACACGCAGGGCCTGGGTTTTTTAGACCTTATAGCCAAAATGTTCATCAGAAGCCAGCCATCAGAGGCTAACCAGCTAATTAGCTACTAGCTATTTAGTCATTGTTAGCCACTGCTAGCGGCCTTTACCCTCTGCACCAGCCATTTTTTTTACCTGGATAAGACCTGCCAGCCTCGGACTGACGGATTCCTGCCGTAAACCCTGGACCATTACTCCTGATCATCACAGCTAGRTAGCTGCCACCGAGTGACCCAGCCCCGAAAAATTGCGGATCCGTGTCACATTGAGTGAGGCGGGTTACCGGAAGGTATATTTAATTWAAAAAATGGAAAAGAGATTGAAAAATAKATMGAAATATATACAAAAAAGACGAAGAATACAAAAAGTAAACGAGAGGACGACAAACCACGTCTGCACTGCTACACCATCTTGGGAAATCTTGAAAATAGGTTTGCAGGTTTTGTCTCCTGTGGGCTTTCATAATGGTAAAGACAATGAGAAAGAGTTTGGTGGACAGTCTATAATTGGCCTGGTGATGTAACTGGTTGTGGCAGCTTTTCTAGGGGATACAAGCTTCCATTCCTTCTATTTGTTTCCTGCCTTGGCCCATCTTATTCCACAATGGATTTAGCTTGTCAATAAGGGACCATTAAGGCAGAAGGATTTTGCCCGGCATTCACTCGTCTAATTGTTTCATTTATTCCAAGTATCCCTCAGTCTCGGGCCTCTACAAATGTCAGCACATCCATATCAATATTGTCATATTCTGAATAGAAAAGCATGAGCCATCTGTCAGAAAGAGAAGGGCTGAGAAATATCATGTGACCTCAACTCTGACGCCATCAAGAACTGTCTAGCATGAAAAGCTAGTAACATAGCTTTAAATCCTATAGTATTACCGTATGCACCAATTAACTACTAAGTATAGTACGATTACTTATCTCAGAACCACTCAGGTGTATGAGAGCACTGTTTACACCATGACATCGTACAGTGTCTTCGGAAAGTATTCAGACCCCTTGACTATGTCCACATGTTGTTACGTTACAACCTTATTCTAAAATGTATWTTTTTTTTAAATCGTCAATCTACAAACAATACCCCATAATGGCAAAGCAAAAATATGTTTTTAGAAATGTTTGCACATTTAAATAATAAAAACTAAACAGAAATATCACATTTACATTAAGGTTAGGGTCAAAGTGAGTCCAATTTTATGGACTATACCTTTAGCAGTATCTTATGGAGCAGGCTGGCAAGGCAATTAGCCGACAAAAGGCCAGACAACTACACAGAGACCGGCATCACATGAAAGAGGTGTCAGGATCAAACGTTAAGGGCAGTGTTGGCAGTTAGCATCACAGACACTTTTCTGTTGATCTGCTTGTTGCCATTTTGCCAGAGAAATCGCCAGTACAGTACTGTATGTAGATGTCCGTACAAGTGTCTCCGGAGCCTGGGGCACAGTAAAGATGTTAAACATTTTAGGCCTGCAAAATGGAGGGACCTGTCAATATCGGTGGAAGATTGCCTACTTTGTGTGATTAGCATCTGCTGCCCAGCTCCCTTGGCACTGGCGCTAACACTTAGTCCGCGCTCTGCATGATCTCTATGGCGCAGTGGTGCTCTCAGCGGTTTTATTTGCATCTGAATTAGCTTGTCTCTGCTGGAGCTCTTTTAACAGCACCTCTCACACATGGAAATGAAGCCAGTGATCAGATGGATTCTCTCATTGTCTCAAAGAGCCTGTCGAGGCATGACTCCGGGTACGATGGGGAGATGGGCAGGGGATTGGAAAGTAAAGATGATGACATGAATAAATGTAAGATGATAAGATGTTTTTGTCTTTGACGAAACCTGAATATCACAGATCAAACTARACTCTTGCCATTCTGTTTCACCACTGCAAAAGACGCTCAAAGATTACACTTGCTTAGATTGTACCGACTTGTGAAAGGCGTATTGTCAAGTGGATAGGAAAATCTACAGCTCGTTCCTCTTAAAAATCTGCAGTCATTCGGGAAAAAAGCAACGGGGATACTCATTGTGCTCTTTCATAGGGAGTTGATGTAGAAAATTGTGAACAGAATGATACATCATATTGTGTGACAACACACAGTATTCAAGAGCTGATAATCACAATATGTTTTGTTTTATTGATAGGTCGAGGTTGAGCGCTCACTAATCATAGAGGACCAAAAGAGAGCTGTGGATAACACTCATGATATAGTGTGTTCTGTTTTGCCACCATTGTGGTTTACACAGTTGAAGTCGGACGTTTATATACACCTTAGCTAAATACATTTAAACTCAGTTTTTCACAATTCCTGTCTTCGGTCAGTTAGGATCACCACTTTATTTTATGAATGTGAAATGTCAGAATAGTAGTAGAGATAATTATTTATTTCAGCTTTTATTTCTTTCATCACATTCCCAGTGGGTCAGAAGTTTATATACACTCAATTAGAATTTGGTAGCATTGCTTTTAAATTGTTTAACTTGGGTCAAACGTTTTAGGTAGCCTTCCAAAAGCTCCCCACAATAAGTTGGGTGAWCTTTGGCCCATTGTTCCTGACAGAGCTGGCGTAACTGAGTCAGGTTGGTAAGCCTCCTTGCTCGCACACGCTTTTTCAGTTCTGCCCACAACTTTTCTAAAGGATTGAGGTCAGGGCTTTGTGATGGCCACTCCAATACCTTGACTTTGTTGTCCTTAAGCCATTTTGCCACAACTTTGGAAGTATGCTTGTGGTCATTGTCCATTTGGAAGACCCATTTGCGACCAAGCTTTAACTGCCTGACTGATGTCTTGAGATGTTGCTTCAATATATCCACATCATTTTCCTCCCTCATGATGCCATCTATTTTGTGAAGTCCACCAGACCCTCCTGCTGCAAAGCACCCCCACAACATGATGCTGCCACCCGCGTGCTTCACGGTTGAGATGGTGTTCTTTGGCTTGCAAGCCTCCAACTTTTTCCTCCAAACATAACCATAGTCATTATGGCCAAACAGTACTATTTTTGTTTCATCAGACCAGAGGACATTTCTCCAAAAAGTACGATCCTTTTCCCCATGTGCAGTTGCAAACCGAAGTCTGGCTTTTTTATGGCGGTTTTGGTGCAGTGGCTTCTTCCTTGCTGAGTGGCCTTTCAGGTTATGTCGATGTAGGACTCGTTTTACTGTGGATATAGATACTTTTGTACCTGTTTTCTCCAGCATCGTCACAAGGTCCTTTGCTGTTGTTCTGGGATTGATTTGCACTTTTCGCATCAAAGCATATTCATCTCTAGGAGACAGAACGAATCTCCTTCCTGAGCGGTATGACGGCTGTGTGGTCCCATGGTGTTTATACTTGCGTACTATTGTTTGGACAGACGAACGTGGTACCTTCAGGCGTTTGGAAATTGCTCCCAATGATGAACCAGACATGTGGAGGTCTGCAATTTTTTCTCAGGTCTTGGCTGATTTCTTTTGATTTTCCCATGATGTCATGCAATAAGGGGCTGAGTTTGAAGGTAGGCCTTGAAATACATCCACAGGTACACCTCCAATTGACTCAAATTATGTCAATTACCCTATCAGAAGCTTCTGAAGCTTCTGAATTTTCCAAGCTGTTTAAAGGCACAGTCAATTTAGTGTATGTAAACTTCTGACCCACTGGAATTGTGATACAGTGAATTATAAGTGAAATAATCTGTTTGTAAACAATTATTGGAAAAATGGCTTGTGTCATGCACAAGGTAGATGTCCTAACCGACTTGCCAAAACTATAGTTGTTAACAAGAAATTTGTGGAGTGGTTGAAAAATGAGTTTTAATGACTCCAACCTAAGTGTACGTAAACTTCCGACTTCAACTCTAGATTGAATGTATTACTGTTATTGAGAATGTTTTGGACTTTTCTATTGAAAAGACCCAGTTTCAATACTGTTTGTGGATCACGGTGTTGAGTTCTGATACATCACAGAAGAATCAAATGGCATGTCAAGCTTARATTAAGGGGTATAGGAAAGTGCAGCAATAGACCAGCTAAGATGATACATTTATGTTTGGGTAAATAGAGTTACCCATGTCATGTTCCCCATTCTGCAATTTAACTCTAAAAGAGCCGACCATCAGTTAAACATAGAAGACTCAAGGCCGTAAAATGTGGATATCAAAGGGCATTGCACAAACCATCCGTGCACAAAATGACACTGTCAGTTACCTGGCTGACAGAGTCACATCAACTTTCTGATTAGCTCTTGGACCTGAAAAGAACAATATCCATTTGCAGTCTAGAAGATGGAATGTGAATGTTGTACTTGTAGATATTAGTTTGTTTCCTGTGTTGGTAACTTATGTGACTGGTTGAAAGCAAATCATTGTTGCACCGTTTACTTTAAATCTGCACAGCTAATCGCCACGTTCTCATCGTAAAAAGAGACATTTTGAGATGTATCCCACTGCAACGGTTGTGAGTGGCTGGGACTTAGAGTGTACTCCAATAGTTGTTTTGTGGACAGAGGATGCTGTACTGTGTTCATTTGGGCTTACTTCCCTCTCCTTTATCCTGTTTATTTGGTTTGCATATAGTGCATMCAACAGCTGAGACTGTTGTCTAGCCTCACACTGAAAACTCACACAGACCTTGAGTTTGACAGAATCGTCCAACTCAAGGTCTGTGAGTGCAGTGTGTTTCTGATCCACGTGAATGGCTTTTCTCTCAGTTAATATCTCTATCCGTTAGTACAAAGCTGTCTGTTACTTTGACACCGACCCAATTGACAAGGGAGGCAAAACAAGAGTGAGAAACTTTCCTTCTACCCTCTCATGATGAAAAGAATGGGCTACATCTGAGATGGGTGTTCTGCATGACTGGAGCTCCTTCGAGCACACGGCACATCCCTTCTTGTACAGGCAGACAAGTGGAGGGAGGCGGGTGGAAGAGAGGGTTATTATCTGTCAGATGGTAGCTAGCTAGCTCAAGATGAAAGAGCTGCTGCTCCAAAGAGCTGCCTGCAATCCTCAGAATGGGGCTGCCCCATTCACCTGCAAAAGCCAGAGCTGCCCTCCAGGGCTTCAAAAGGAAAAAGTTGAACTTACTTATGAGCTGCACCACGGTTCCACAGTCAGAATCCCTAAAGCCGAGTTAAATATAGAAGAGCATGGAAGAGCAAAAAGACCCAACTCCCATCTGCCGAGAAAAACCAAGCCCAAAAAAGCGCTCTGGGAGAGATGGAGGGAGCAGGTGGACAGATGATGGATGCAGTAAAAAAGGCGTTGGTGGATATTGAGGTCTCGATCGAATCAAGGTGTTATTGTGTGATTCATTTTGTTTTAGGAATATCACTTGCTCACTATATGAAAAAGAAATGACAGAAAATACACACATCGAAATACGGTCATTAAAAACAAACACATTCATCAGTAATAAGGTCCTCAATCAGCTTTCTGATTTGCCCTAGAGGCACCAACACATTACATTTAAGGACATTTTGAAGATTGTTCCACAAATAAGGTGCAAGAAAACTGAAAGCTGACAAAATGCATTTCCAGAGTTAGCCGTCCCTGAAACTGGGTGTGGCTAACATATGGAATTGTTTTAAGATGGTCATACTATGGATCATTTCGTTATTTGTTTTTGAATTTTAGGACCCTTTTAGGTATAAAAACAAAGATGTAAAAAATGTATTTGATAAAATATAGAATTTGTTCTTTACTACTATAGCCCAGAGAAATACATTCATAAATGGCAAAACAGACAGTCAAAAAACAAATGACGAGAAACAAGGTTTTGAAGTGTTTGTTATATATCTTGGAGAAAGCTCAGGAAATATATTTACAGTACCAGTCAAAAGTTTGGACACACCTACTCATTCCAGGGTTTTTTAAGTGTTATTATTTATTTTCTACATTGTAGAACAATAGTGAAGACATCAATACTATGGAATAACACATATGGAATCATAGAGTAACCAAAAAAGTGTTAAACTAATCAAAATATATTTTATATTTGAGATTCTTCAAAGTAGCCACCCCTTTGCCTTGATGACAGCTGTGCACACTCTTGGCATTCTCTCAACCAGCTTCATGKGATAGTCACCTGAAATACATTTAAATTAACAGGTGTGCCTTGTTAAAAGTTCATTTGTGGAATTTCTTTCCTTCTTAATACGTTTGAGCCAATCAGTTGTGTTCTGACAAGGTAGGGGAGGTATACAGAAGATAGCCCTATTTGGGCCAAGTCCATATTATGGCAAGAACAGCTCAAATACGCGAAGAGAAATGACAGTCCATCAGTACTTTAAGCCATGAAGGTCAGTCAGTATGGAAAATMTAAAGAACTTTGCATGTTTAGTGRAGTAACAAATACCATCAAACGCTATGATGAAACTGACTCTCATGAGGACCGCCACAGGAAAGGAAGACCCAGAGTTACCTCTGCTGTGGAGGATAAGTTCATTAGAGGTACTAGACTCAGAAATTGCAGCCCAAATAAARGCTTCACAGAGTTCAAATAACAGAAACATCTCAACATCAACTGTTCAGAGACTGCATGAATCAGGCCTTCATGGTCGAATTGCTGCGAAGAAACCACTACTAAAGGACACCAATAAGAACAAGACACTTGCTTGGGTCTAGAAACTCGAGCAATGGACATTAAACTGGTGGAAATGTGTCCCTTGGTCTGATGATTTTTGGTTCCAACCGCCGTGTCTTTGTGAGACGCAGAGTAGATGAATGGATTATCTCTGCATGTGTGGTTCCGGCAGTGAAGCATGGAGTAGGTGTGATGGTGTGGGGGTGCTTTCCTGGTTACACTGTCTGTGATTTATTTAGAATTCAAGGCACACTTAACCAGCATGGCTACCACAGCATTCTGCAGTGATATGCCATCCCATCTGGTTTGCGCTTAGTGGGATTATCAATTGTTTTTCAACAGGACAATGACCCAACACACCTGCAGACTGTGTAGGGGCTATTTGACCAAGAAGGAGAGGGATGGAGTGCTGCATCAGATGACCTGGCCTTCCTAATCACGAGACCTTAACCCATTTGAGATAATTTGGGATGACTTGGACCGCAGAGTGATGGAAAAGCAGCCAACAAGTGCTCAGCATATGTGTATACTCCTTCAAGACTGTTGGAAAAGCATTCCAGGTGAAGCTGGTTGAGAGAATGCCAAGAGTGTGCAAGGCTGTCATCAAGGCAAAGGGTGGCTTCTTTGAAGAATCTAAACTATATTTTGATTTGTTTAACAGTTTTTGGTTACTACATGATTCCATATGTGTTATTTAAAAGTTTTGATGTCTTCACTATTATTCTACAATGTAGAAAATATAAAAAAATAAAATAAATGAATGAGTGTTTATTTAACTCCTTTTTTGGGTAGGCATAGAGTGGTCATCAAAGTCTCCAGGTCAAACCGTTCGGATGCTACTGATGTTTTCGTGAGAAGACAAAATTTTCGGGATGTCTCATGGTCTGACAAACACCGCTCTAGTCCTGCCACCTTTCATCGCAGATGAGAAGAGCGACACTGGCGGATGTGGTGAATTGAGGCAGATCCAATGCAAAAAACAGATATCCCTAGTTTAAAGTGGCAGATTTTTATTGGGATTTTTTTGTTATGTGCGTCATTCGACTCTCGGAAGATTTATACATGAAAACATAGCAATGTCAACCTACGCGACACGTGCTTTCTCTAACTGAATGCTCGGCTATGAAAAGCCAACTGACATTTACTCCGGAGGTGCTGACCTGTTACGCCCTCTACAACCACTGATTATTATTATTATTTGACCCTGCTGGTCATTTATGAATGTTTGAACATCTTGGCCATGTACTGTTATAATTTCAACCCGGCACAGCCAGAAGAGGACTGGCCACTCCTCAGAGCCTGGTTCCTCTCTACGTTTCTTCYTTTCATTTCAATGATAAGAAAGATCTTAGCTGAGAATGAATGCTTCACATTTTTTAGCTTGGKAAAAAAGTTTAGAAATAATGATTTAGGTCACAATGGTCACCACCTTTGTGAAGAGGAGTACATGGGCCACCTTCCAAACCTTGGGGATACACAAGATATAATCGTCAGGTTAAAAATATGGGTTAATGATTCAGAGCGCTGTAGCAAAAACAGATCAAGCATTTCAGCCCCAGAGGATTTTTTTTTAACATCATTCTTAAGCAAGGAATTGCACATCACATGTAGATTTTTTTTTTTAGTTTGCATCCAAATATTACACATCACAGAAGACTGAAATATAACAAAACCGTTTGACATAGAAACACTGGATTTTCGGCGTAAAAAAAATACAATAGTGTTCATCAATTATGGAATTATGAAAAATATMAATAACATTCCACCCATGYGGCCACTAGAGGGCGATTTGGTCATTTGACTYCAGGAAAGAATCACTTATCCCATTATCTCAGTTATGATGCCAGAGTCAGACAGAACTTGCTTAGACAGGGAAGAGGAATTTCTACTTTTTACAAAAATTTAAGAGGATCACCCTCAGAGTCAGAGATAGAGTAGCTTGATTTAGCTTTCTTAAATCAAGATCGTACATCTGTTCATCAGTCTTTAAACAAGTTGACAGTTACCCTGAGGATAATGCGACAGTGTGAGTGAAAAAAAAATCCAGACAAGARGAAAAATTAGGGGTTAATTAACGTGTGACTACCCAATGAGGTCGGGCTACGTGATTTGGTTGGGCACCACTGTTAGCAACCTGTCACTGGGGCCAATTGTTAGCAATTGGCCCCAGTGACAGGTTAGGTGAATGACAGGTTAGGATAACTAAATTGGCTGGTTAGGATAATTAAAGGAGGAGGTTAGGTGAATTAACATACCAGGTTAGGTGAATTAGGTTAAGGTTAGTTAAAGGGTTAGGGTAAGGCGTCGCTGCAATGCATCCTGACCAAATCGGGTAGCCCGACCTAATCAGGGCATGACAAATGTACATTAAATTAATACTTACATCGCAGATTCCTTCACCTCCAGGGTCCATTTTRAGACTCACAAGTTGACAGTTACCCGGTGGATACTTCAGATACAGAGAGTCAGTGAAACAATTCCACACAAGACATAGAATTAGGGMTTAATGTTCATGAACATCAAATGTATACTTATTATGCAGATTCCTTAACCTCCGGTGTTCATTTTTAGACTCACAGGTTGACAGTTATCCGGTGGATAATGCAGAGACAAGGAGTCAGTAAAACAATTTCACACAAGATGAATAATATAACATTTACATAAGTATTCAGACCCTTTGCTCAGTACTTTGAAGCACCTTTGGCAGCCATTGCAGCCCTGAATCTTCTTTGGTATGACACTACAAGCTAGGGACACCTGTATTTGGGGAGTTTCTCCCATTCTTCTCTGCAGATCCTCTCAAGCACTGTCAGGTTGAATGGGGAGTGTCGCTGCACAGCTATTTTCAGGTATCTCCAGAGATGTTCGATCGGGATCGGGCTGGGCCACTCKAGGACATTCAGAGACTTGTCCCGAAGACACTCCTGTGTTGTCTTGGCTGTGTACTTTGGGTTGTTMTCCTTGTKGTAGCTGAATCAGAATTAGTTAGGTAACATAGATAAATAAGATGTTTTYTTTACTTTATACTTGRCATTAGAATGTCTTCTTTTGGACTATACTGTTGGCAGTTGCATTTTCCTTTCTCCTCTAGGGAAAAGTCACTTGGGGCCCAGAGAGGGGAGAGGTCAGGCTTGTATTTTACATGTCTGATAATATGCAGAATATCAGAAAGGGAGAAGTCAGGTTTGAACATTGTCTTGCATATGTGAATATATCTGTGAAACCATGTGAAGGGCTCCACTATGTCTGTACTCCAGTCACTCCCTCATTTTCCCATTGGGGGGGAGGAGTATGGCAGTGTCTGGAACCATTGTATTACCCCTCTGATGTTGCATGAATCTTGACCTAGTATATGACCTAGAGGCTCACTCCCCTCTGTGAGCTTGTCCAGGAGGGGGTGTATTTGAGATGGGAGTATCTAGAATTGACAATTGATATATGCCATTGGATGAGGTAATGTTTTGGTACTAGGAAGTACCAAGAACGAGAAGTAGAACCTCGTCTAAGAGACCAAACTGAACGATCATTTATAGCTAATGCTATCTGGCTATGGGATACTCCTCTTTCAAGTAAAAGGCCCTTTGTGAAGTTCCTAAGATCTGTGGTTCGTCATGTAAGTTGAGAGGGGTGTATCTTGGCTATAAAAGACACTAAGTATTCTTTTGTAAGCACTCTCAGAGAATTCATTTATAGACACTGAATTGATCTGAGAGTCAAAGGGCTATGGTGAAGCTCATATAATTAAAGATGGAGTTTAAAATATAACTCTGTCTTGTGTGTGGTTTGTAAACTCTCCTCATTTAGTAATAAAGGAAATTACCACAACATCCTTTTGGAAGGTGAACCTTCGACCCGGTCTGGAGCAGGTTTTTCCCTCGATCCTGACTAGTCTCSCTTCCCCAGATCTGTACCTCGACACAATCCTGTCTCTGAGCTCTATGGACAATTCCTTCGACCTCATGGCTTGGATTTTGCTCTGACCTGCACCGTCAACTGTGGGACCTTATATAGACAGGTGTGTGCCTTTCCAAATCATGTCTAATCAATTSAATTTACCCCAGGTGGACTTCAATCAAGTTGTAGAAACACCTCAAGGATGATCAATGGAAACAGCATGCACCTGAGCTCAATTTCGAGTCTCATAGCAAAGGGTCTGAAAGTAAATAAGGTATTTATATTTTTTAATTTTTTTAATAGATTTGCAAAACTTTCAAAAAAACTGTTTTCACTTTGTCATTATGGGGTATTGTGTTTAGACTGCTGAGATTTTTTTTGTATATGTTACCCATTTTACATTAAGGCTATAACGTAACAAAATGTGGAAATAGTCAATGGGTCTGAATACTTTCCGAAGCCACTGTGTGTACATATATTATTATACATGAGTTTGCGTATGGTTACATACTATGGGAGAATGATCACTGAGATCCAATGTACATACTTATTTATGGGGGTTATTAGTAAAAAAATAAATACATCAATGAGGTGTTAACAGGGTGTTTCACATTTATCATGGGGATTCTTTAGATCAATTGAGTCCGATTAAAGTCATGCATATACTCYTAAATTGARCAMGGATAGCCAATCCKGATTAAAATCCCCTAAAATGACCAACTCTGAGGACAGAAAAGGTGTTAAACACTCAGATACAGCACCAATAGCATCCGCCATGGCAGCAGAGGGGCGGTAAATTCCAGCAACAAATACYTTAGTGCTAAAAATTGATTTGGAACATAAATATTTTAAGATTGYGACGCCGTGAAATTCGATTTGACATTTGACATATATGGCTACCCCTCCCCCTTTATGTAATCTAAATACATTATAATCACTTACTTCAATGTCTTTATCAGAGACAGAACCATTTAACCATGTTTCCGAGAGAACCAGAATGTCAGGACTGTGGGTCAGGACGAGTCCTGTACCCAAATGTCAATGGTGTCAATTTTTAAGTCATACTTCATACATTTAGGTGCATTAGCCAAAGTGTCCGATGAGATTTAAAGGCAGAGGGGGTATTCAGCTCATTCCRATAAGAGCTAACATGCATAGGGTCAGCTGCATCTACTGTATTTGTTGAGTGAGCTGAGAWTTTGCCAACGTCCCTGGCCAACCACGTGAGAGCAGAGTTTTGGCTAGCTACCCTGTTACTGCAGTGCTTCCAAACCCCTTCTTGGACGTCAGGGATTCTTGATCAGCTGAGGCAACCTTTGCAAGGCAAAGGGGATGCTGCAAGTCATACAAACTATGACAGTGCGTCTCGGGTTGTATATCTGTGTGACTGATGAAGGCAGTAGATTTTAGATTGCCTTTCAAATTATCTGATATACTGCTGCGGCATTGCACAAGATAGCATTGCAGCATCATAGTATATCTGACTCAGGTTAGATGAGGACAAACCTTATCTAGTGACATGTCAGTGCTCTCTAGACCATATGTGTTCCGAGGTGAACTTATATATTTGAAAGCCTTCACTGACCATGAGAGTTATGAGAGTTATATTCAGGGGAAGTGAGTTTCTGCAGTCTATCTATATTGACCTTTAGCATTTTCRCTCTGCCTACTTGATCTGCAGTGAAACTCTGTTACATTAATTCATGACGACACGATCAGGTGCCTTCCCTCGAAATTTCCAAATGSAATCCAAAGAGTATTTCTTTTTCAAGAAAATAAAAATGGATTTCATGCCCGACTAAACTACTGAATTAAGAATTATAATGTACATGGCTCCTCTTTACTTCATAAATCTCAAATTCAATTCATTCAGCAAATATCGCATGCTAAATGCATTGTAATATCCCAATAGCTCATTAGTGAGAGTTGCAATTGTTCCCAAGAGGACATAGACAGTTCCTGCTGGATTTCAGATTTATRTCTCTGTCCCTGTCGAGCTTTCCTAGAGGAATTCACAAAAATGCAGTTACCTACATGCAAACAAATCCATTGTAGTAGCAGCTCTTTAAGTCTCCGTTTGAATCATTAAATCATGCATATTTAACTTTATCATGCGTTATTAAGTCTTCTACCTCTGACACCAGTCAACCCAAAGTATGAATAGATCTTAATGTGGAGCTAGTAGCATACCATTGTGCAGGGTGTTCCATTTTTCTCTGAGGTTTCAGAGCTAATGTGAGCAGAAAAGATGAAGGTGAGTTTAAAACATTTTCTAATTGGTATGAAAGCAATTCAGTGCCATTCAGTGCATACCAGGTCTTGAACACAATAATATACAGTATATATATATATATATATATTGTTCAGTATCTCATGGCGATGCACTAGAGAGACAGAGTGTGAGTGACAGAAGGGAGAGGAGTGAAAGGTGGGGGTGGAAACCCCTTCTGGGAGTCAGGTGAGGGAGAGCTAAGGGTTCAACAGGAGGTTAACGTTCAACAGGAGGTCAACAACAAAGAGGACAAAACACAGGAAACAGCAGCCTGCACTAAATTAACTGTAAAATTCTCTTGTAAAGACACCATGTAAAGTAAGTGTGACATGTACCTTGTAGGCCTAATYCCATTTTCACTGAGCTAAAACCTTTAATCAGAAATAATGCATTGCGTAAACATGTGTTTTCACAGTTTCAATATATAGGGCAATATTTAAAGAGATATTCCGCATTCATGTCCTGCTCCAGGTGTGGGTGAATGGAGAGAGAAGTAATCAGGGATTTGAGTATCGGCGTGTAGTGTTTGACGCGGTAATGTGAAGTTTTGCTTGTTTCTCACTTTTCTCATTATCTCTGTAAATGCATTCTCTGTTTAGTAATTAAGATAAGTTCTCTGGTGGTGGAATGTAAATAAAAAGAAGGGGAAAGCMCAACAAGTTTGCGTATCTCCCTAGAGAGTCACGATTCAGGAAATAGTGATTCACATGCAACAAAGAACCCAAACGGTGTCCTCCATGTTGTCTGGTGACGAGCAACTTCCTTGTAGTTTACTTATGTATTTGTTGCTGGTGATAAGGAATTACTCAATCTCTTTGTGCCTAATGCTGGAAATACAGTGTGTGGAAATAAGCAATAAAGTGTGTACKTTAGCCTATGAATGCCTACAGGGCTGACAAGGATGGACTAATTGTTATATGGAGTGAGAATATGTCACTTTAATAATCGGTCAATTGTATTTGTCTATGATGATAATGGAAATGTCAGGGAGTCTTRTTAGGAAGACGCTAATAACTCCAAAACAATACCTTACAAAATTCTGCTTAATTTGTTTGGTCTTAAATTGKTAAATGCCAATGAACCGTCTTTCATCGTGCTTCACTAATTGATTGCCAAGATACGTGCTTCTGTAATTCATTGCATGCAAGATGCCATGTTTTCGACTGCGGAACAGGGCAATGCATTTAACCTTTGTATGGGTGATATTTCTGATCTAATATTTGAAGAGTTTATTTCCAGAAAGCTATATCCACCAATGTTTT
>NC_036848.1:21444662-21445924 GCF_002910315.2 Salvelinus sp. IW2-2015
TTTTTTGTCGAGGTTTTGGCCAGGAGCTGTTAGGTTTTGCTTCCACTAGATGTCCCTTGCACCTTTTTTGTACTTTTGTTTTTCTTGTCTTAATTATTGTTTGCACCTGTAAGTCATCCCTGTTAGTATTTAAACCCTGCTGTTGTTCCTCTGTTATCTTGGCTCAGTGTTTGTATGTTAGCACCCAGCCCCAGCCTTTGTGAACATTTTCTTTTGTTGGATTTTCCAGAGTTCTCTGGTTTTGTTCTCGTGTATTTTTGGATTGGTCTTTTGAGGTTTGTTTTTTCCCTTTGCTGTTTTTACCACTTTGTGGATTTTCTTTTGTATTTTGGAAGATATCTATTTTTTATTAAACCACCATCTCTAGTACTGCTGTGTCTGCCTCATCTTCTGGGTTCTGCCAATTATTAGTGACTGTTTCTCGCACCGGGTCCTGACAGAAACACTGAGCCATAATATGAACCCAGAGGCAGCCAGTACCCAGGACTTTTTCCCATGCTGTCCACCACGAGGGGACTGTCAGACGTCACGAAGCTGCCTGGTTCAGCAAGAGGCCTTACTGCTGGACATTCTCAACTTCTGTCGGAGATGATGAACTTCATAAGCAGATTCTGATGTTTTAACATCAGAAATGATTGCTTATGGGTAGCTTCATGTGTGTGTAATTATGATTATTTCTCATATCCATTGTTTAGCTGGAATGGAATGTTCATYTCCTGTATATTTGATTGTGCTATGTGGTTTCCTCGCCTAATGTAGCTATTTTAAGATGAATGCACTTACTGTATGTCGCTRTGCATAGGAGCATCTACGAAATGACTAAAATGTCAAATGGAAATGTTTCAAATGTGTCATTTGTACAGTTCTTTATTAAAAATGTAGTTATTTGTTACTTTCGACTACGTTCGACTGTGCAAAACCTGAAAGTGCTACTTATTTCTCTGAGAGTGAGGCACACATATAGCATTCAGAAATGAAAAAGATAAATATTTGTCTCTCTGAAATTAAACCATCAAGTGATAGATTTTAAACAAATACATGTACAGTGCCAGTCAAAAGTTTGGACACGCCTACTCATTCAAGGGTTTTCTTTGCAAAGCTGTCATCAAGGCAAAGGGTGGCTACTTTGAAGATCTCAAATATAAAATATATTTTGATTAGTTTAACACTTTTATGGTACTACATGATTCCATATAAGTTATTTCATAGTTTTGAGGTCTTCACTATTATTCAACAACGTAGAAAATAGTAAAAAAATTAAG
>NC_036848.1:21450864-21452861 GCF_002910315.2 Salvelinus sp. IW2-2015
AATGATGGTGTTGGAGTCGTGCCTGGCCATGCAGTAATGGGTGAACAGGGAGTACAGGAGGGGACTGAGCACACATCCCTTGGGGGCTCCAGTGTTGAGGATCAGCGTGGACTGTTCTGATGCTACCTACCCTCACCACCTGGGGGCGGCCCATCAGGAAGTCCAGGATCCAGTTGCAGTGGGAGGTGTTTAGTCCCAGGATCCTTAGCTTAGTGATGAGCTTTGAGGGTACTATGGTGTTGAACGCTGAGCTGTAGTCAATGAATAACATTCTCGCATAAGTGTTCCTTTTGTCCAGGTGGGAAAGGGCAGTATGGAGTACAATAGAGATTGCATCATCTGTGGGTCTGTTTGGACGGTATGCAAATTGGAGTGGGTCTAGGGTTTCTGGGATAATGGTGTTGATGTTACCAGCCTTTCAAAGCACTTCATGGCTACGGGCGTGAGTGCTACGGGTCTGTAGTCATTTAGGCAGGTTGCCTTTGTGTTCTCGGGCACAGGGACTGCTTGGAACATGTTGGTATTACAGACTCAATCAGGGACATGTTGAAAATGTCAGTGAAGACACCTGCCAGTTGGTCAGCACATGCCTGGAGCACWRGTCCTGGTAATCCYTCTGGCCCCGCTTGTGTATGTTGACCTGTTTAAASGTCTTATTCACGTCGGCTACYGAGAGCGTGATCACACAGTCGTCCGGAACAGCTGATGCACTCATGCATGCCTCAGTGTTGCTTGCATCGAAGCGAGCGTAGAAGTGATTTAGCTCGTCTGGTAGACTCGTGTCACTGGGCAGCTCYCGGCTGTGCTTCCCTTTGTAGTCTGTAATCGTTTGCGAGCCGGGCCACATAAGACAAGCGTTGGAGCCGGTGTAGTATGATTCAATCTTAGCCTTGTATTGACGCTTTGCCTGTTGGATGGTTCGTCGCAGGGCATAGCAGGATTTCTTGTAAGCTTCTGGGTTAGAGTCCCGCACCTTGAAAGCGGCAGCTCTGCCCTTTAGCTCAGTGCGAATGTTGCCTGTAATCCATGGCTTCTGGTTGGCTGGTATGCGGCAACTGCTTTCTCCGCCCACAACGTAGGCTCTTCTCGAGAGGGGTATTGAGGTTCTGCACAACGCATCACCGGTGAGCAAACTAACCTGCCCTCCAGGACACCTCACACCACCCGAATGTCACAGGAAGGCCATAAAGATGCATCAGGACAACAACCACCCGCCAGCTGCCTGTTCACCCCGGCTATCATCCAGAAGCGAGTAGTACAGGTAATCAAAGCAGGACCGAGAAACTGAAAAAGCTTCTATCTCAAGCATTAGACTGTTAAACAGCCACACTAACATTTAGTGGCCGCTGCCAACATACTGACTCAACTCCAGCACTTTAAATGGGAATTGATGGAATTATGTAAAAATGTACACTAGCCACTTTAAACAATGCCACTTAATATAATGTTTTACATACCCTAATTACTCATCTCATATGTATATGTTATACTGTACTCATATATCATCTACTGCATCTTGCCATCTTTATGTAATACATGTTCACTAGCCCACTTTAAACTAATGCCACTTTATGTTTACATACCCTAATTACTCATCTCATATTATATACTGTACTCTATACCATCTACTGCATCTTGCCTATGCCGTTCTGTACCAATCACTCATTCTATATCTTTATGTACATATTCTTTATCCCTTTACACTTGTGTGTATAAGGTAGTAGTTGTGGAATTGTTAGGTTAGATTACTTGTTGTTATTACTGCATTGTCGGAACTAGAAGCAAAGCATTTCGCTACACTCGCATTAACATCTGCTAACCATGTGTATTGTGACAAATACAATTTGATTTGATTTGATTTGAGATTTTTGGTTCAACTGCAGTGTCTTTGTGAGACGCAGCGTAGGGTGATTGATCTCTGCATGTGTGGTTCCCACCGTGAGGCATGGAGGAGGAGGTGTGATGGTGTGGGCGTGATTTGCTGGTGACACTGTCTC
>NC_036848.1:21457596-21500308 GCF_002910315.2 Salvelinus sp. IW2-2015
TGGGGTTTGTCGTTAGTCACTGTGGGCGACGACGTCCCGATGCCTTATTGATAAGCCGTGGGACTGATGTGGAGTACTCCTCAATGCCATCGGAAGGATCGCGGAAATGTCCATTTGTGATAGCAACATTCACTGTAGTGTGCATCTGCTTATTGGCCACTTTTTTATAGACCGGAGTCAATGGTGCTGGTCCTCAATCAATTTTTTGCTTTGTAAGCAGGAATCAGGAGGATAGAGTTGTGGTCAGATTTACAAATGGAGGGGAGGGAGAGTTTGTATGCGCTCTGCTTGTGTGAGGTACAGGTGGCCTAGATTTTTTCTTTGTGGTTGCGTATTTTACATGTTGATAGAAATTCTGGTGGAACTGATTTAAAATGCTTTACAGAATTCAAGTACGAGACACATCTCAACTGTTCAGAGGAGACTGTGTGAATCAGGCCTTCATGGTCGAAGTTTTTCCAGACCTCCTAATAATAGGACCCATAGGCCACATCAAGAGACTTGCTTGGGTGAGAATATGGCAATGGACTCTAGACCGGGATGGAATCTGTCTGGGCTTGGTCGAGCAAATTGGTCTGATGATTACAACTGTCGGCGTGACCGAGAGATGGCCGCTCGCCTGTCGCGTTCCTAGGAAATGTGCAGTATTATTGGTTTTTTATGTGTTTAATTTTCTTGGTACTCCCAGGTATCTCCCGTATGGTTTCTTACATACAGTCGGGAGGAACTAACCTGATATCGAGGCAACGTTTCATACTAACATCGTTACAACCAGGAATATGACTTTCCCGAGAGGACCCAGTGTTTTGCTTTCTCACCAAAACCAATGGATTCTGATCCAGCCGGCGACCTACAGCGAACGCGTTAAAGGGCAAACCGAGCCCGTCTTACCTGGTTAGCTTCGTTACGACGGGCAATCTGGGCTCCCACTCCTAGCATACTGTTGAGAATGTAGTTTCTTGTTCTGTGATTTATTTAGAAATCATGGCACACGTACCCAGCATGGCCACCACAGCATTCTGCATTGAAACGCCATCCCATTTGGTTTGAGCTTAGTGGGACTATCATTTGTTTTTCAACAGGACAATGCCCCAACACACCTCCAGGCTGTGTACGGGCTATTTGACCAAGAAGGAGAGTGATGGAGTGCTGCATCAGATGACCTGGCCTCTACAATCACCTGACCTTATGGCCTCCACAATCACCGAGATGGTTTGGAATGAGTGAAGGAAAAGTGAAGGAAATCAGCTAACAAGTGCTCAGCAAATGTTGGAACTCCTTCAAGACTGTAGGAAAAACATTCCAAGTGAAGGTGGTTGAGAGAATGCCAAGAGCGTGCAAAGCAGTCATTAAGGCAAAGGGTGGCTACTTTGAAGAATCTCAAATATAAAATATATTTTGAGTTGTTTAACACTTTGTTGGTTACTACATGATTCCATGTGTGTTATTTCATAGTTTTGATGTCCACTATTATTCTACAATGTAGAAAATAGTAAAAAATAAAGAAAAACCCTTGAATGAGTAGGTGTGTCCAAACTTTTGATTGGTGCTGTATATACAGTATCTTTCAAAAGTATTCAGACCCGTTTGATTTCTTCACATTTTATGGTGTTACTGAGAGGGATTCAAATTTTTTGTCAAAAATCTACACAAAATTCTCTGTAATGTCAAAGCGGAGGAAAAATTTGAATTAAAAAATATATATTAATAAAGAATTTAATTACTAAATTATAGTTGTTGCATAAGTATTCAGCTCCCTGAGTCAAAACATCTTTGCCATTGATTACAAGTGCGAGTCTTGGGTAGGTCTATAAGAGCTTTGCACACCTGGATTGTGGAATATTTGTCCATTCTTTTATTTTTTAAGCTCAGTCAAGATGTTGGGGATAAGGGGTAGGCAGTAATTTTCAAGTCTTGCCATAGATTTTCAAGCAGATTTAAGTCAAAACTAACTTTGCCACTCAGGAATATTCACTGTCTTCTGGCTACTCCAGAGTAGATTTGGCCTTGTGTTGTAGGTTATTCTCCTGCTGAAAGGGGAATTGCTTTCCCTGTCTCTGGTGTAAAGCAGACTGAAGCATGTTTTCCTCTAGGATTTTGCCTGTGCTTAAGTCGGCCCGTTTCTTCTTATCCAGGAAAAACTCCCAAATATCTGCCGATGTCAAGCATATCCGTACCGTGATGCTGCCACCACCATGCTTGAAAATAAGGAGGCAGTTACTCAGTGATGTGTTGTGTTGGATTTGCCCCAAATATAAGGCTTTGCATTCAGTTAGTTTTTTCTTCAGTATTACTTTAGTCCCTTGCAGCATACAATACGCATGTTTTGGAGTATATTTATTCTGTATATTTATATTCTTCTTTGCACTCTGTCATTTAGGTCATTATTGTGGAGTCACTACAATATTGTGGATCCACCCACAGCCATTGAACTGTGTAGCTTGGCCTCATGGTGACATTCCTGTGCAGTGTCACTCCTATATCTCAGTTCAGAAGGACGACTGTATCTTTGATGTGTCTGGGTGGTRTAATACATCATCCACAGCTTTTAACTTGACCATGCTTAAAGAGATWTTCTTAAGGAGATATTCTTACCCATTTACCAACCACTGCCCTTCTTTATGAAGCTCCATGGTCTTTGTGGTTGAATATGTGCTTCAAATTCAATACTTGACCAAGGGACCTTATAGATGTTATATGTATGGGGGACAGAAAAAGGYTTAGTCATTCAAAAATCATGCCAACCCCTATTATTTCACACAGAGGAGGCATCTGTTGGTCACACACACACATACCATAGGMGCGTGGATCAGAAAACTAGTCAATATCTGGTGTGGCCGACATTTGCCTAATGCAGTGTGACATCTCCACATAGAGCTGATCAAGCTGTTGATTTTGGCCTGTGGAATGGTATCCCACTCCTGTACAATGGCATTGCAAAGTTTTATGTGATTTGTTAAGTCAAATTTTATTCCTGAACTAATTTAGGCTTGCCCAAACAAAGGGGCTGAATACTTATGCAACGACTACATTTTAGTTATGTTTTTTTTTTTTTTTATCTTTAAAACGTTGACATTACACAGTATTTTGTGTATATCGTTGACGATAAATGACAATGTAATCCGTTTTAATCCCATTTTGTAACACAACATAATGTGAAACAAATCCAAGGGGTCTGAATACTTTTGCAAGCAGTGTGTAGCGTTTTGGAATGAAACTCTTCATTTGAATGTTCTTTGTAAGGCAGATAGAACATTTGATGCAGAAGAGTCTCAAGTCCCAGGAGAGGACTGAATTTTACAGAGGGTTGTGGGTAGACAATGTGTGTTGAAAAAGGTGTTACAGGCATTCTGGTGGGGATGGGTTATTGGGGAAATATAAGCTTGCTCGCTCCATTGCATTGGAATTGCTTTCTCAATTCACCTGTGTATATAGAGCATAGTCTCAGAAAATAACCTGTTTATTATTGTGCTGCCGAAATTTGATTTCTAACCATGGCAAAAACAAACTTTATATTGAGACCAGTGGAGGCTGGTGGGAGGAGCTATAGGAGGACGTGCTCATTGTAATGGCTGGACTGTAATTAATGGAACGGTATCAAACACATCAAACATTTGGAAACCACATGCTTGACTATGTTCKATTTATTCCATTCCAGCCATTACAATGAGCCGTCCTCCTATAGCTCCTCCCACCAGCCTCCTCTGATTGAGACATTGTAAAAAAGAAGTTCTATTCCATTCTATACTCCTTGCAAAAGTGGAGACTTTTCTTTGGTGAGGAGACTTTAGAGCGATAAAAATCTTGTTTCCATGGCAAACAGCACAGAGACATTTGACAGCTATGCCGGGCTGAATGTTAATTAATTCATCCCCAACTTATTCCTTTATCACACAATCAAATGTTGCTCTGTCACTACCCATTTTGCCGTCACACGATTTTTCCCTTTTAATTGTTCCTTATCCATTCACAATGCCAATAGGAATTATTTTGATTGATTATTGCCAATGGCAGCGAGCAAGAAAATAAGTAACCATTCAGGTTGTGTTCCCTTTGCTTTTCAGTCAGGTACATCATATTATGCTCCTACTTATGCCAAACCACATTGCTCACTCCTTCTTTGTAGCACTACAGCCATCCAGCTGGCCCTTTGTGTGTGTGTGTGTGTGTGTGTGTGTGTGTGTGTGTGTGTGTGTGTGTGTTGTGGTGTGTGTGTGTGTGTGTGTGTGTGTGTGTGTGTGTGTGTGTGTGTGTGTGCCAGTCTGGCTGCATTATGTTTTCCTCCTCCTCCTCTCCAGTGTAGCTCATCAGGGGCTTGGACACATCTTCTCCACATCTGCTAACCCGTGAGAGTGGCAGCACATCTGCTCCTCCACTGTGAAAACATCCACTCCAGTGGCACACGTGCACGAGGGACATTGTCCATGACTCCCTGGCTACGAGCCATGTCTGCGTTCATTGCTGTTCCGGTGTTTTGAATTGTGGGCCCATGTCCCAGTGCAAAGCATGCTTTCTTGATTTGTGTCACAATTAACACGGTGCTGGGTGTGTTGTTCAATAACTAGAGAGATGAGCAATGGCCGATGCACAGACACCTGTACCTCTCTCAAGCCATTATCCAAGTTATGTCTCATAAGAATAGGAGTCTTTATTATTCCCTGTGGGCCATTCATTTTGCAGCACGTAGTAAAAACACATTGAATACGACAATAAATATACACAAAAACAATATGTGCTCAACTAACAGTAGTACTACTTATTGAGAAAGCTGATAGCAGCTGGCATGAAGGAGAGTTCGGACCTATTAGTTTTGAACTTAGCGAACTTAGCACTCTGAGGGAAGCAACATAAATTCATCAAACAAGGGATGCTCGGAGTTCCTTAAATGGATTGCYCCTCACGTATGACTCGTGCGTCTTATCTACCCTGAAACGGCAGAGTTTCCCCAGGAAGAGCAAGCGCTGATTTCGCWTTGCACAGATAGCATCCACATTCCCCTCAAAACGCAGTTTGCTGTCAAGGAAAGTGCCAAGATATTTGTATTGATCCACGGTCTCCACTGGCTCACCATCTATCAGAATCTGCATAGGTGGCAGTGAGCTCCTCTGGAAATCAATAGTCATATCCTTGGTTTCCTTGACATTAAGTTCTAAGTAGAAGCTGTCACACCATCCAGCGAACTCTTCCACCACTGGGCCATGGCTCATCTCCTCATTTTGTGAAAGACTCACGATAACCAAGTTGCCTGCGAACGTAATACTATGTCCAGCTTCATGATTACTCTGACACTAATTAGTGTACAGTACAGACACGATGGGAAAGGATGCACCCTTGTGGTGAACCAGTGGAGGAAGATAGTGTGCTGGGTAGGGAACTGTTGACTCTCACCCTTTTGAGGTTTAAACCAGCCGACCGTGTTACAATCATGATCTGAATTGGACAACAGCCTCTCTGCTAAGACATGGTTGTATACAATTAAGAGAAGTCAACAAATAGCAGTCAGCCACGGGTCTTACTACCCTCAAGATGATTAAGGCCATGATTAAGAATAGTGATAGTTGCACCTTCCGCCCCGGTCCTGACCCTTTAAGCAAACTGCAATGGGTCTAACTGGTCCTGAGGGGGCTACATGRAACAATTTCAACAATTTTACAGAGTTACAGTTCGTATAAGGAAATCGGTCAATTTAAATGAATTCATGAGACCCTAATCTATGTACACTGCTCAAAAAAATAAAGGGAACACTAAAATAACACATCCTAGATCTGAATGAATGAAATATTCTTATTAAATACTTTTTTCTTTACATAGTTGAATGTGCTGACAACAAAGTCACAGAAAAATTATCAATGGAAATCAAATTTATCAACCCATGGAGGTCTGGATTTGGAGTCACACTCAAAATTAAAGTGGAAAACCACACTACAGGCTGATCCAACTTTGATGTAATGTCCTTAAAACAAGTCAAAATGAGGCTCAGTAGTGTGTGTGTGGCCTCCACGTGCCTGTATGACCTCCCTACAACGCCTGGGCATGCTCCTGATGACCAACTCCTGGACAGTCTGTGGTGGAGACATGATGTCCCAGATGTGCTCAATTGGATTCAGGTCTGGGGAACGGGCGGGGCCAGTCCATAGCATCAATGCCTTCCTCTTGCAGGAACTGCTGACACTCCAGCCACATGAGGTCTAGCATTGTTTTGCATTAGAGGAACCCAGGGCCAACCACACCAGCATATGGTCTCACAAGGGGTCTGAGATCTCATCTCGGTACCTAATGGCAGTCAGGCTACCTCTGGTGAGCACATGGAGGGCTGTGCGGCCCCCAAAGAAATGCCACCCCACACCATGACTGACCCACCGCCAAACCGGTCATGCTGGAGGATGTTGCAGGCAGTAGAACGTTCTCCACGGCGTCTCCAGACTCTGTCACGTCTGTCACATGTGCTCAGTGTGAACCTGCTTTCATCTGTGAAGAGCACGGGCGCCAGTGCGAATTTGCCAATCTTGGTGTTCTCTGGCAAATGCCAACGTCCTGCACGGTGTTGGGCTGTAAGCACAACCCCTACCTGTGGACGTCGGCCCTCATACCACCCTCATTGAGTCTGTTTCTGACCGTTTGAGCAGACACATGCACATTTGTGGCCTGCTGGAGGTCATTTTGCAGGGCTCTGGCAGTGCTCCTCCTGCTCCTCCTTGCACAAAGGCGGAGGTAGCGATCCTGCTGCTGGGTTGTTGCCCTCCTACGGCCTCCTCCACGTCTCCTGATGTACTGGCCTGTCTCCTGGTAGCGCCTCCATGCTCTGGACACTACGCTGACAGACACAGCAAACCTTCTTGCCACAGCTCGCATTGATGTGCCATCCTGGATGAGCTGCACTACCTGAGCCACTTGTGTGGGTTGTAGACTCCGTCTCATGCTACCACTAGAGTGAAAGCACCGCCAGCATTCAAAAGTGACCAAAACATCAGCCAGGAAGCATAGGAACTGAGAAGTGGTCTGTGGTCACCACCTGCAGAACCACTTCCTTATATTGGGGGTGTCTTGCTAATTGCCTATAATTTTCACCTGTTTTCTATTCCATTTGCACAACAGCATGTGAAATGTATTGTCAATCAGTGTTGCTTCCTAAGTGGACAGTTTGATTTCACAGAAGTGTGATTGACTTGGAGTTACATTGTGTTGTTTAAGTGTTCCCTTTATTTTTTTGAGCAGTGTATTTCACATGACTGGGCAGGGGCGCAGTGGGCCTATCCCTTATCCCCTCCCAGTCCCACCCACTTGGGAGCCACGCCCACCCACTGGGGAGCCAGGGCCAGCCAATCAGAATGAGTTTTTCCCCACAAAAGGACATTATCATAGACAGAAATACTCCTCAGTTTCATCAGCTGTCCAGGTGGTTGGTCTCAGACAATCCCGCAGGTGAAGGAACCAGATGTGAAGGTCCTGGGCTGGCGTGGTTAAACATGGTCTGRGGCTTAATGTATAGAAATTAATATTACATTCTCTGGCAACAGCTATGGTGGACATTCCTGCATTCAGCATGCCAATTCCGAGCTCCCTCAAAACTTGAGACATCTTTGGCATTGTGCTGTGTGACAAAACTGCACATGTTAGAGTGGCCTTTTGTTGTCCCCAGCACAAAGTGCACTTGTGTAATGAGCATGCTGTTTAATCAGCTTCTTGATATGCCACACCTGTCAGGTGGACAGATTATCTTGGCAAAGGACAAAGCTCACTAACAGGGATGTAAACAAATTTGTGCACAACATTTGAGAGAAATAKAWWWWWTTGTGCGTATGAAAAATGTATGGGATCTCATGAAACATGGGACCAACACTTTACACTTTGCGTTTATATTTTGATTCAGTATAGTACCCTTTGCAGTGACAGCTGGAAGATAGAGGAAAATATGCCACGGAGTTTTTAACTCTCTGCCTCCAATATCATCAGGGCCAGGGCTCTTTTTCTCTTTGATGTGGCTGAATATTTGAAAACCCTTCTGATGATCAACATGAATATTACATTCAGAGACACTCTCTTAAACCAGTTAATTCGTCATTAAAATAATGGGTGTCAAACCGTAGGTAAAAGTTGTTATTGGTTGGCCTTATTAATTATCTTCCCAGCTTTATACTGCAATTCAACCATCGATTTGATCCCCCTACAAGTAGAACAGGAGTTGCCTCTACTCAGTTCAGCCTCCACCTTGTCTTTATACTTCAACATAACCAGTTTAACCTCCCTCTTTACTCTTTGATGTGCTCCCCTACTCTGGGAGACATCACCCTGGTGGAAAGTGATATTTTTCATATTAAGGACAGTTTTGAGTGATTTGCTTACCTAAGGTTTGTTATTTGGGAATATTTTGCACGATTTCTGGGGGTATTACCTAATTTTCACAGAATTAAACATAACTGGTCACAGTGCCAGTCAATTAATCCAGGTCGGTGCAACAGCTAGTAATCATGTCCGAGTCAGTATTATCAAAGCAGTCCTGTAGATGTTCAGTGGACTCAGGACAGGTTTGTATGTGGGAATGAGGTAAATAGTACTATGGTCAGACGAGCCTATTGGAGCTCAGACGATGGATTTATACACCCCCTTTACTGTCCGATAACACAAATCCAACACTTTACCATGTCTTGTAGGACAAGTGACGTATTGGTAGATGTGATTGAGAGACTTTTTCATCGAACAGTGATTATTGTCACCCATAACAAGATGTGGAGCATCAGGGGAGATGTTCTGTAACTGTTGCACGGTCCGGGAGATGGTGTCCGTCATCTTGTCCACGTTAGCTCTAGGACGCATGTGACAAAGATTTGGGGGAACTCCTGTGGTAAGTAAAAGGGCTGAAGTGAGAGTAAAAGTTCAATATCTGGGTCACACAGACTCTCACGTATGAGCACATAGAGGCAGACCCCTACGCCTTGTGCTTTGCGTCACAGTCTTGACGTACAGGCACCCCAAAGCCGTCGATTTCTAAATTAGCGTCCCGGTCCTGCTCTTTCAGCCACGACTCAGTGAAGGCCAGAATGCAGGCATTTCTGTAATCCGATAATCACTTAACATTGACTTGCAGTTCGTCTGTTTTACGTCTCAGAGATTTGCACATTAGCCAGGATGATGGAGGGGAGTGGTATGCGGTTTAGTTGTAATTTCTTGAGTCTTTAATGCACGCTGCCACTGTGTCCTCTCCTCTTCTCCCGACTCGGCTTTTGGTTATCATACGTGCTCTCTTGTTGCCATTTTGTGAATATAGTGTTATCAAAAGGCATACTGTTTTAGTTCACTTTTATTTGACCAGGAAGACCCATTGAGGTCAGAAGAAKCCTTTCCCAAGGGAGACCTAGTGCCTGTTAATGCCAGTATTGAATGTGTCTACAATCTAAAACAATGCTTGTCGATATAAAAAGTATAATAGATGCAATAATCTGACCCTTGAGGAGAATCCGTTTTCCACCATCTTAAAAACATGTAGTGTAAACAAAGAGCAGACGGATGGAATGTGGTTGGCTGTAGAAGAATGCTTGGCTTCTTTATCTCTTGCAGCATCACTCCAGTGCATCTCAGAGGCGAAACGGTGGCCGCATGTGCATCCCCCTGTCATTGATGTGTGTTCACTCACCTAGCGCGGCCCTGGTGTCATGCCCGACTGATAACAGCAGGCTCAGCATGACAATGGGGGGCCAAAGGAGACAAGGTGTGACGCCGCCACCATCTTATCACATACACAGGGCTCGGGCTGATACGTGTCATATCCTTCCAACATCCCASTGAGTCTCTGCTATGAGTTTGACACAGGGCAAGCTAAGGGGAGTGTTCACACAGCCAGTTAAGATGCCAATGGGTGCACCCTGTTGACATTCAATCTATTTAGTAGGTTAGACACTACACAGACACACACACACGCACACATGCACACACACACACACACATACACACACTGACTACCAATTTTGCACACAACTGAGGATGTTATAGTGCAGAAATTGATCAATCAATATGCACATTGATTAGTTGGTTTTCAATTAAGTAGGAACCAATTCATTTCTTTGTTGATGTCAACCTACCCCAATCGACCCTTACACGCAATCAATGCAGAAAAGATCCACTGAATGCTGTTGATTCCATTCAGACATTCAGAGAGATAGAAAACCAGTGAGTGTTAAAGCGTGGGAATTGAAGGCAGAGAGGGGACCGTTGGAGACTGGGTGAAATGTATGTTGAGTATTCAGGTCTGGCACAAAGCACAGCACACACGGTGGCCTCGATCAGTCATCAGCCTTGACGCGGGATGGACAGAGAAGTGAGGCATTACTAGTGCCCAGGCCTGGAACATGATTAAAATACTACATTTGACTCCGAGAGGTGAGGGGAGGGGAGAGTTCCACCCATGTGGCAATGCACTGGAAGATAAAGTGCTTGACAATAGATCATTTAAGGCACTTCCAGCCACCTCATTTCGCCCACCGAGTTATGTATTCTCCTGGCATTTTTATTATAGGGATCGAGTAAAGGAGACTATTAATGCAATGTATCAGTCTCACCGAGTTAGAGAGGAATGCGAATTTGGTCTGTTAGGAAAAACTAGCTGGGGATTATCAGCTGGGTGAAGGGAAGTGTGGCAGCGGGAATGGGCGATCTGTGATGAGGCACGGGCTTGCCTAATCACCACGGATCAATACGGAAAACCTAAATGGACGGTGTGCAAACTGAAGCTAGGCTACGAAACTCCTTGGAATGGCTTTGAAKATCATAGTGTGACCTATATGACATACAGCAATGTGAGAAACGTGGATGTCCTTGGGTTAGCTAGCTGGGGACTGGCACTATCAGGTAGGGCAAGCCGGTAAAGTGCCTTCAGAAAGTATTCACACCCCTTGACTTTTTCCACATTTTGTTGTGTTAAAGACTGAAAATAAAATGTATTAAATTGAGATTTTGTGTCACTGATCTACACACAATACCACATAATGTCAAAGTGGAATGATTTTTTTTATAAATGTTTACTCATGAATAAGAAATGAAATCTGAAATGTCTTCAGTCAAGAAGTATGTAAACCCTTTGTTCAGGAGTAAAAATGTGCTTAACAAGTCACATAAAAAGTTGCATAACAGCGTTTAACAGGATTTTTAAATGACTACCCCATCTCTGTACACCACACATACAACTATCTTTAAYGTCCCTCAGTCGAGCAGTGAATTTCAAGCACAGATTCAACCACAAAGACCAGGGAGATTTTCCAGTGGTTCGCAAAGAAGGGCACCTATTTGTAGATGGGTAAAACAAATTATATTGAATATTCATTTGAGCATGGGCCAGTTATTAATTACACTTTGGATGGTGTATCAATACACKCAGTCACTACAAAGATACAGGCGTCCTTCCTAACTCAGTTGCCAGAGAGGAAGGAAACCGCTRAGAGATTTCACCATGAAGCCAATGGCTGTGATAGGAGAAAACTGAGGATGGATCTACTCCACAACACTATTTATTTAAAACTTGTATTTAACCAGACAAGTCATTTAAAAACAAATTCTTATTTACAATGACAGCCTAGCCCGGCCAAACCCAAACCCYGATGATGCGGGGCCAATTGTGTGCAGCTCAATGGGACTCCCAATCACGGCCAGTTGTGATACAGCCTGGAATCAAACCAGGGTCGGTAGTAACACCTCTATCACTGAGACGCAGTGTCTTAGACCGCTGCGCCACTCGGGAACCCTTATTAACATAAATTACAGAGTGAAAAGAAGTATAGCCTGTACAGAATTTAAAAAAATCCAAAACATGCATCCTGTTTGCAATAAGGCAATAAAGTTATACTGCAAAAAATGTATTTTTGTCCTGAATACAAAGCATTATGTTGAGGGCAAATCCAACACAACACATCACTGAGTACCGCTCTTCATATTTTCAAGCATGGTGGTGGCTGCATCATGTTATGGGTATGCTTGTCATCGGCAAGGAGTTTTTTAGAATACAAATAAATGGAATAAAGCTWAGAACAGGCAAAATCCTAGAGGAAGACTTGGTTCAGTCTGCTTTCCAACAGACACTGGGAGATTAATTCACCATTCAGTAGGACAATTATCTAAAACACAAGGCCAAATATACAATTGAGTTGCTAACCAAGATTACATTAAATGTTCCTGAGTGGCCTAGTTACAGTTTTGACTTAAATCGTCTTGAAAATCTACGGTAAGACTTGAAAATGCCAGTCAGCAATAATCAACAACTAACTTGACAGAGTGTGAATCATTTTTTTAAAGAATAATGGGTAAATATTGTACAATCCAGGTTTGCAAAGCTCTTAGAGACCTATCCAGTAAGACTCGGAGCTGTAATCGCTGCCAAGGTGATTCTAACATGTATTGACATTAGAGTATTTTTTGTAGATTTTTTTATTTTTATACATTTTAATCCCACTTTGTAACACAGCAAAATGGGGAAAAAATCAAGGGGTGTAAATTCTTTCTGAAGGCAATGTATTCTTTCAACGTAATATCTACCGACGTAAATGCAAGAAAAAAAAGTTTATATTTGCATCAGTCGTCATCTCTCACTCAAATGTCACTCGACATTACAATACTGGTATTCTGTTTCTAATACATTTCCTTCATTTAACTACAGTTAATTTCAGTATTTATACTCTCTGATTTTAACTCGCTTTATATGCAATTGACTTGTCCACTATTACCAGTGTTGGAGAGAGCTATTCTGAAAATATAGTTTACCAAGCTACCAATTACTTCACACTACAACAAGTTAAGCTACACTAAAGCTACCCTTAAGAAACATATAAACGTAACATAACAAAAATATAAATGTAGCATGAAACAATTTAAACGATTTTACTGACTTACAGTTCATATATGGAAATCAGTCAATTGAAAAAAATTCWATCTATGGATTTCACATGGCTGGGAATACAGATATGCATCTGTTGGTCACAGACACCTAAAAAAAAGATAAGGGCGTGGACCAGAAACCTGAAATTGTTGCATGTAGCCCTTTCTTCACTGACRATGAAAACTTTTGAACATATTGTTAAGGGTGAGATTATGGCCAAGGTTCAGGACCCTTTAGACACATTGCAGTTTGCTTAGACTCATTGCAGTCAGGACAGGGGTGAAAGATGCAACTGTCACTCTTCTTAATTATGTCCTTAAACATCTTGAGGGAAGTAAGACCCATAGCTGATCTCAGACAATCCTGCAGGTAAAGGAGCTGGATGTGGAGGTCCTGGGCTGGCGTGGTTACACGTGGTCTGCGGTTGAGGCCGGTTGGAAGTACTGCGAGAATCTCAAAAATGACGTTGGAGGCGGCTCATTGTAGAGGAATGAACATTCAATTCTCTGGCAACAGCTCTGGTGGACATTCCTGCAGTCAGCATGCCAATTGCACACTCCCCTAAAGCTTGAAACATCTGTGGTAAAAATTGTGTGACAAAACTGCACATTTTAGAGTGGCCATTTATTATCCCCAGCACAATAAGCTTTTTGTGTGTTTGGAAAATATCTGGGATCTTTTATTTCAGCTCATGATGTCACGGATCCCTCCAGAACTGTCATTACGCACACCTGGTCCCCATTCCCAATAGTAATTGTATAGGTATGCCCTTTTTTCACCATTGTCCTGACGATTATTGTTACAATGTCCGTTGGTGCGTGTGAGTACCTGCYCTGTGTGTTTTGGCTTTCATGCCATTGATGATTACGGGTCTCGTCCCGTGTGTAATTTATTCGAGGTATTCCTCGCTCTTTTGTTTTGGGTTTCTACCCAGTGTTTTGCATAGTGTTTGTCTGGTCTTCGTCCCCGTGCCGTGGCAAGCCGTAATTTGGGTGCAATAAAAAAAAACTACATACCAACGTGACACATGAAAACATTGGACCAACATGACATGTTGCTGCATTTGTATTTTTGTTCAGTGTAGTTTACTTAACTATAGTTACTTTGAAAAAGTAGTTCACTACATCCAAACTACTTTGAGAAATATCATCATATCTAAATCTGAAATGTCATAGACTACAAATTGCAAGAAAGATCARCCTGGAGTCAGATGTTAACATCATGTGTAATTTTGTCTATTAAACATAAAAACTTTGTTTTAAGTGAAAATTAGGCTGTTCTTCCTGAAAAAGAAAGGACATCTTGCTTACTTTACTCATATTTTCTGTTATTTTTGCTAAAAAGTAATTGTAGTTCCAGAAGTTAGCTACACCACTACATGGCAAAAACGTAATTAAATACTGGAAACACAACCAACATTTGAATTTAGTACAACTACCACCAAGCTACAGCAAAATGTAATTKAACTGCTAGTTGAATTACATGTAGTTCACTACTCCCCGTCACTGACTATTACACATCATTTTGTAATAGCGATTGCAATTTCTAATGATGATCGCATTTTTTAAAATAAAATCATGGTTATGTGAAGTGCCCATCAATAAGTTATGTATCAGSACACCCACACCGTGTGGGTCTCCTTTAATCTCAAGCAGACACAATTGGGTGTGGAATTAGTTTTGTAAGAGTGACAAAAACTGCTGAATCAATATAGGGGTCGTTCAAATGAAATTTCCAATGCTCTTTCAAAATGATATTCAAGAACATTCATAGATATGTTCATATTCTCAGAATGCCATGAGCCTCATTTATACCTGGTGCTAACATGCATTCTTTGTCCTGATCTCATCCACATTCTGATTGTGCACACATTGTAGCCTGTTATATCTACACATGGTAGTAAATTGTGTCTCTTATCCATCCACTGTGTCCGCAATGTGACCGGATTTCCTGTTTACCTCTCTGTATGCAGATTATTTGACAGATATTCTTTGAAAATAATATGAATGTATTTATTTTCAAACAATTATTGATGCTATAAGTCAATGGTGCTACCTGTCAATGATTTTAGAGATCGGTATAACTATGATTTAAATGGTTTGAATKATCAGGGACCCAGTTACAATGGGTCCCTGACTACCTCTGGAGGTGGTCAGGAAGATCGGATCACAATCAGATCACAATGCATCTTTTAATTGTCTACACCTGTCTGAACATGTGAGAATGTGGACAATGTCAAGACAGAGGACAAATGTTACAACCAGGTATAAACGGGGCTATTATGAGCAACAGAAGCATTAGTGAAGAAGCTTCTCTGAACTGTGTTGAACCTGGTTTTTCAACGGCGCTAGTAGAGTGTGGGCTGAAACCATGTTTGAAAGACATTTTCCACAGAAAGGAGGTATAGACTTTATTGTCAGGTAAAATGTCAAGTGTGTATTCTCTACATAAATAATAATCACATGAATCAACAAACAGTACATGGCTATAATGAAAACTACAATGTCTCAGGTAGGTGAAATCACAATGTACTTGGTCAAGGGTAGCGAGATGACAATGGTGCTCTTTCGTTTCTTAAAAAGGTTGGGTGCATATTCACTCAAAATAATGAACAGAGCCCTCAAAAACTGTATGAAAACTACCATGTTAAGGAACTCAGTCAACTCTGCTGCTATATACAGAAAACAATAAGAAAAGTCACAGGTAATCAGTACAGTCCTATGGGTATCAAGGGGCAACACCAAACAAAATGTGATATCATTTTTWGTTTTTTTGATTAATTGAAATTGAATTGACCAAATAAAACAAAACATCAAATTATATAAAAATGTTTCATCTTAATTGGGAACATAAAATGGACCTGTCCATAACAGGACAAGAGGTCCAACATTAGATTTGAAAAATAACACATAAACATATTCCTCATTGTGTTTGTGTTAGAGTGCTATGGTGAAAATGCATAGAATGTGTCCTTCGAGGAAATAATTTGTGTCCTAAGCACAACAGGCCACATACTTGCCAGGTTTCATAGGTACAACTGATTCATCCAACTACGCTCTGCCTTGTAGCATTTGAAAAGAAATGTGACTCACATTTGAAGCTTATAGACCAAGGTCTCTCACTATAGTCTCATTAGATCCACACAGCTCATTGTGCCTCTATTCTCTACAACTGCACAAATCCACTTCCAACTAAACAAATCCCTCTTTATTTCACTGTAATGATACACATCCAGCTGCTAAACTTTGCCAAAATTGACTGACAATATGTAAGTACATTCTAATATATACTATGACTCCTTTTGGGCCAGGGATATTCTTCAAATTTGAATATTTTTTCTACACACACACGCACACACACACATTGACCTTGTGAATCAAAGTGTGAAACTTTAATTAATTTATCCCACAAATATTAAGATGGATCAATCTATTAACATTGTCATTGAGACTTGGATTGTTGGACGAAATCACATTCAAATCACTAGCTCTTTTGAAGACTCTCAGAGATCAAAGGTGACCAAGCAGCACTACATCATAATGGACAACTCAATCTCRCCATCTCCACTTCAAACGAGACGGGGTCTCAGCAAGAGCTCATTTTAATTAGCCCAGAATGGGCTCCACGTTGGTCCGAGATGAAAATAAGACGAGAAACATGGATTTTTAGAGCATCTCTCACCACGAAGGAGGGTCAAYGAGAAGAAGGTGTAATCTGCAGCCGCAATGGGAATAATTATGTTAATTCCTCTTTTGGAGTTTGTTTTCCTTCAAGGCACAGGAAAAAAATGGAACGGGAGTAGACGAAACAGAGGAGGATAGTCTAGACCTATTTTCTCCCTCTTTTTAGCGAAATGCCAGTTGACGTGAATATCAAAAAACGTCCATCCAATTGAATTGGCAAGACTTGCAATCGAAAAATGCTAATATGATGCTAATTTGTCTAATTTTAACAGATATCCCCTAGAAGATATTGTGGAACCACCACGATTTCAACTCGGCTAGTAAACAACATCCAATACGATTTTGATCTGTGAATTTTGGTTTTGAGAATTGCTTACGTTTTTCTTCACACCCAATAAATTATGTATCTGCAGCCAAATTCAGTGCAACTGTACCTTAATAATAAGACAGGACAAGTCTAAACACAGACCGGCCTACGACTCGCCAACCCACGCCACTACGTTGCCTTTGACGACATCAGCGATCTCGCAGTTGAGCTTGTTGAGACGACCGTCCAGGATGAAAATAGACTCCCTGGACGGGGTCATGAGGTACTGTCCGAAAAGTCCACTGCCGGTCATCACGCGGTTTCTACTGCTCCACGGCCAATCGGAAGCCTTGGTGGCCTCCTTCAGACTCTTGATCATCTTCACATTGCCTGTGCTCAGCTCGACAAATAGAGAGTCCGTTTGGCTTCCCGAACTTCCGAAGACGTTGTACTGGTGGACCTCGGTGAACGACGGCTGGAAGGCCACATCAGACAGGTGAAGGTTGGTGTGGATGTCAAAGGGCTCGCCGATCTCCCCGCGCACCGTGATCTGCTGGATTCTCATCAAGCCGTTGCGGTCGTCCACCGTGACCAGGTAGTGACCGTCCGGAGACACGTACGGGGTGCCGGTGACGTCCCCGTTGTGTCCATTCACGGAGTCTGTCACACTGTCTACGATGAGCTGGGGCTGGGTGGCGCCCGTGGAATCAGGTTTGCAGTTGATGAAGTAGTAACCTCCCAGGTGGGTGTAAGCCAGGGACTTGGGAATGCAGTTGTACTTGAGCAGGCTGATGTTCTTCCCTGACGATGTGGTCTCCAGGTCGATCTTGTGGAGCGCCGGTTCATTTCTGTGGAGGACGATTCCAAATCTAGACAGAAAGAAAATACATTTTGAATGTTAGTATACCTGTTCACGTTTTTATGACACATATAAAACCATTAAAAGTACTGTTGAGGGTCGACACTAAAAAATATACTTTAAAATGTATTTTATGCTTATTTATTAATTAATTCATTCATGTTGCACATTACACCTACAGACTTMAATCAATTTGCTTTTGCTTCCGGACTTCACAATTCATAGTGGTGCTACATTAGAATGAAAGCCAACCTTCACCAAGACTACAGTTACATTTACAATTGTGGAGAGTAGAATTAAATGTATGATTTTCGAGAGAAGTCRGTTATCCTCACGACTATTGAATAGTTGCACATTTTCCCCGCTCATGCTGTGATTACAATCTTAACAGTGACAGGGACTTCCATTTGCATCACCTCTCCTATTATTATACTCTGAATTGACTGGGGTGTGTGACTCTTAGCTCCAATATTTCAGTTCCTCAAAGAAACGGCCTTAGGATTGGTTTGAGAAGAAGAGAGGGGTGGATACGGTCTACATTTTCACATTTCAGTGGCCATTTTCTTATCGCCTCAGATGAGCAATCTCAGCAAGCCGAGTTGAAATCGTCTGCCCTATGCTTCACAGTAATAGATTTCCATGGGCATATTAATCATTGAAAATATTATATTATGCATACAAAATCTAAAGAGGAGAGATAATGACACATTCGAATTCTGATATGCAAGACTGGAGGGAGAATGTGAGGGGCCGACATGGCAAAATTCAARCTGAATGCTGTCTGATCAATCCTGACCTGCACTTCAATCTCAGTATCATRCGTCTTCTTTTATGTGATTTTAAACACCCTGTCTGTTCATGTGGACAGAAAATTACTGTTAGAGAGTGATGAAGCACATTATCAGCACTGTGAAGTAAAGCATCGATCCAGAGATTGTATCGTCCATTTGAGGCGTTAGGGCTGGGGACTTGGACATCAATGGGCCTGATAGTGGACGTGATCTAGGTGCTGCATTGGGTCATGAAATCGGAGGGCCTGCATGGTCCATGACCATGGCCTTTATCTTTTGATATATAAATACCCTTGGATTTTGTGTAATTGTGAGTTTCTGGAATGTGTCGAACTTCCAACACAAAATCCACAGGATTTCTTCCCAGGGAGCTTTTGATCCCAACACAAGCACCTTCAAGTAATGAAAAGCATACCCACAGGGAGATAAATTAATTCAAAGCTAACACACTTAGAGAAAAGAACTATCATTTGATCTATGGGAGAATGAGAAAAAAGGAAAGTAGAATGATGTTGTGGGTGGACTCCTGATAGGGAGAAAGGAGTACTATATGTTAGTGCAAGCAACTGTAAATACCATCAAGTGCTATGTGAATGTATCACCTGTATGGTATACATTTTAGGACAACCCACTCCCCATGATAAATGTCCCTACTCTCTTACAAATGTGTACATTGAGACAGATCAGTGAATGTAGCACATCTACAGTGATACAAAGCAGAGTATTTGATATATGAAGGTCAATATGACAATTTTGCCTTCAGCCTTATTTCTGCTAAAAAAAATGAGTAGTGCTGAAGTTTGTTCMAAAAAGTTTTTGAGAAATATGGGCTTGTTTGCGTTCTCTATGAACAGTAAAAGTATAATCTGGGCTGGCTTTGCTTGTAAACACATTGAGCAAAATATACACTGCTCAAAAAAATAAAGGGAACACTTAAACAACACAATGTKACTCCAAGTCAATCACACTTCTGTGAAATCAAACTGTCCACTTAGGATGCAACACTGATTGACAATAAATTTCACATGCTGTTGTGCAAATGGAATAGACAAAAGGTGGAAATTATAGGCAATTAGCAAGACACCCCCAATAAAGGAGTGGTTCTGCAGGTGGTGACCACAGACCACTTCTCAGTTCCTATGCTTCCTGGCTGATGTTTTGGTCACTTTTAAATGCTGGTGGTGCTTTCACTCTAGTGGTAGCATGAGACGGAGTCTACAACCCACACAAGTGGCTCAGGTAYTGCAGCTCATCCAGGATGGCACATCAATGCGAGCTGTGGCAAGAAGGTTTGCTGTGTCTGTCAGCGTAGTGTCCAGAGCATGGAGGCGCTACCAGGAGACAGGCCAGTACATCAGGAGACGTGGAGGGCAACAACCCAGCAGCAGGACCGCTACCTCCGCCTTTGTGCAAGGAGGAGCACTGCCAGAGCCCTGCAAAATGACCTCCAGCAGGCCACAAATGTGCATGTGTCTGCTCAAACGGTCTCCATGAGGGTGGTATGAGGGCCCGACGTCCACAGGTGGGGGTTGTGCTTACAGCCCAACACCGTGCAGGACGTTTGGCATTTGCCAGAGAACACCAAGATTGGCAAATTCGCCACTGGCGCCCTGTGCTCTTCACAGATGAAAGCAGGTTCACACTGAGCACATGAGCACATGTGACAGACGTGACAGAGTCTGGAGACGCCGTGGAGAACGTTCTGCTGCCTGCAACATCCTCCAGCATGACCGGTTTGGCGGTGGGTCAGTCATGGTGTGGGGTGGCATTTCTTTGGGGGGCCGCACAGCCCTCCATGTGCTCGCCAGAGGTACCCTGACTGCCATTAGGTACCGAGATGAGATCCTCAGACCCCTTGTGAGACCATATGCTGGTGCYGTTGGCCCTGGGTTCCTCCTAATGCAAGACAATGCTAGACCTCATGTGGCTGGAGTGTGTCAGCAGTTCCTGCAAGAGGAAGGCATTGATGCTATGGAGTGGCCCGCCCGTTCCCCAGACCTGAATCCAATTAAGCACATCTGGGACATCATGTCTCGCTCCATCCACCAACGCCACGTTGCACCACAGACTGTCCAGGAGTTGGCGGATGCTTTAGTCCAGGTCTGGGAGGAGATCCCTCAGGAGACCATCTGCCACCTCATCAGGAGCATGCCCAGGCGTTGTAGGGAGGTCATACAGGCACGTGGAGGCCACACACACTACTGAGCCTCATTTTGACTTGTTCTAAGGACATTACATCAAAGTTGGATCAGCCTGTAGTGTGGTTTCCCACTTTAATTTTGAGTGTGACTCCAAATCCAGACCTCCACGGGTTGATAAATTTGATTTCCATTGATAATTTTTGTGTGATTTTGTTGTCAGCACATTCAACTATGTAAAGAAAAAAGTATTTAATAAGAATATTTCATTCATTCAGATCTAGGATGTGTTATTTTAGTGTTCCCTTTATTTTTTTGAGCAGTGTACATTTTTTGTTGTTTTGTTTTCAGCATGCCTCCCATAATCGGTACACTATACAGATTTTTACAAATACTGTGGAATTATGTGAAAAGTAACACTTGTGTGTTGAGTTATGAGCTGTATACTTTGTTGTGGTTTTTCTTGCATACTTTATAATAAGGCAGGAGTTAGCGTTTTGGTCCACCTGAACTCAATTCATAAACAGAGGAAAATAAGTTTTCTCTGTAATAGGCGAAACGACTTAAACAATTCATCGGTTCAATTTTTATTTGTTAAATTCAGTGGCGACCCATCCTGTTTTGAGCCCCACATTTTTGGGCTTGCCTGTTTCGCTTGTTATTTTGACATTAATACATTCTCTATGAACAGTAAAAGTATCATCTGGGCTGGCATTGCTTGTAAAGTTTGCAAACAAAGTAAAAAAAAAWATATATATATKWRWMWGWMMWMAWAYKSSCYRARAKAKARYMMSTCTSTMTTMTMTTTTTMWGWYWYYSYSKMCRKKAAWYWYYYMYTMRWSKSRKMKMCWSWGRMRTRTSTGMMGMMGMGGSYKYKSKSKGSYYAAWARYSYGKYRWWRGCSSRGWMWMMSMCWSWGTMRTSTSWCWCWRYMGGYSACWCTACGTCACCGCCAAGTCTAACGGTAGACTTTGAAAATTCTAGCCCCTTGGGTGCTGCCATAGAGTTTGGGTGCTGCCACATTAGAAGAGCCCATCCAAGAAGGCTCAAGGTCATTGACCACAGATAAAATGACGATAAAAAATGACGATAAATGTACAGTAGCTTTGATTGGACTGATCATGTTAACATCACACTTTCAAAATCTTAGCTAGCAGTCATCATCAAGTCGACAATGTACTGGCAAATCCTTGTCATATGAAGATAAATAATGAAGAGAAATTATAGATAAAACGTATCGGTGCTCATCGGCCATTGGACATAAACATTACACAACAAGTTGGAAATCGCAAATTCAACTGTGAGTGGTTTGGAAGGAATCAGTGACAGTGGCTGTGTGGTCCCAAATCTGCGATTTAAGGGTCTCTTTTCCAAGTTTAAAATGAACATTCAACATTGGCTCAAAACAACTGTTAACTCGGAACTGCGAAAACTTGACTTCAGTGAGTTCAAGACAACTGGGAAGGAGGGAATAAATGAGCAAATACGTTTTGAACGTCATCCAAAATTGTCATCCGGAATTGTAAATCCGGCCTTTTTCTAGAGCTACGATCTGAAGATCAATGACGTCATCATGATTAGACCTTGTTTTTTTCAGAGTTCTCAGTTGTTTTAAATGCAGCACAAATCCAGAGAATGTCAGACTTTGATGACAAAATTTGCACACGAAGGACCGTGAGCACAGTCCAAAAATGTACTGTATGCTGCTGCATAAATGATGTAAAGATTGCGCCGGAGAGGATGGCAGCTGTTTTATTGGCTCTTAACCAACAGTGRTATTTTGTTCGTTTTTTCACATTTTTAACTTATTTTGTACATAATGTTGCTGCTACCACCTCTTATGACCGAAAAGAGCTTCTGGACATCAGAACAGCGATTACTCACCTCGAATTGGACTAATAATTTTTCTTTAATGAGTCGGACGGYAAGGATATACTATAAACACCCGAACAGGCCCTCATCCCCATCAAAGAAACTGAGATTTTGCGGAAAGAGATCGAGGTGCCTTGTGAGGATCAGGCGATGAGTGGCTAATCAGCCTTTGCCATCCGTACTGTTAGCCAACGTTCAATCGCTGGAAAATAAATGGGACGAACTGAAAGCACTTATATCCTACCAACGGGACATTAAAAACTGTAATATCTTATGTTTCACTGAGTTGTGGCTGAACGAAGACATTAATAACATACACCTGGCGGGTTATACATTCTATCGGCAGGATAGAACAGCTGCCTCTGGTAAGACACGGGGCAGCGGCCTATGTATATTTGTAAACAACAGCTGATGCACAATATCTAAGGAAGTCTCTAGGTTTTGCTTGCCTGAGGTACAGTATCACACGATAAGCTGTAGACCACAATATCTACTTAAGAGAGTTTTCATCTGTATTTTTCGTAGCTGTCTACATATTACCACAGACCGATGCTGGCACTAGAACTGCACTCAATGAGCTGTATACCGTCATAAGCAAACAGGAAAATACTCACCCAGAGACGGCGCCCCTAMTGGCCGGTGACTTTAATGCAAGAAAACTTAAATCAGTTTTACCTCATTTTTATCAGGATGTTAAATGTTCAAACAGAGAGAAAYAAAAATCTAGACCACCTTTACTACACACACAGACGCGTACAAAGCTCTCCCTCGCCCTCCATTTGGCAAATCTGACCATAATTCTATCTTCCTGATTCCTGCTTACAAGCAAATATTTAAGCAGGAAGCACCAGTGACTTGGTCTATAAAAAAGTGGTCAGATGAAGTAGATGCTAAACTAGAGGACTGTTTTGCTAGCACAGACTGGAATATGTTCCAGGATTCTTCTGATGGCATTGAGGAGTACACCACATCAGTCACTGGCTTCATCAATAAGTGCATCGACATACCCCAACCAGAAGACATGGATTAACGGGCAACATTCTCACTGAGCTAAAGGGTAGAGCTGACGCTTTCAAGGAGCAGGACTCTAACCCAGAAGCTTATAAGAAAACCCACTATGCCCTCCGACGAACCATCAAACAGGCAAAGCGTCAATACAGGACTAAGATCGAATRATACTACACCGGCTCCGACGCTCGTCGGATGTGGCAGGGCTTGCAAACTATTACAGACTACAAAGGGAAGCACAGCCGAGAGCTGCACAGTGACACGAGCGTACCAGATGAGCTAAATAACTTCTATGCTCGCTTCGATGCAAGTAACACTGAAACATGGATGAGAGCATCAGCAGTTCTGGAAGACAGTTCTGTGTTCTGTGTGATCACGCTCTCCGCAGCCGATGTGAGTAAGACCTTTTAACAGGTCAACATTCACAAGGCCGGAGGGCCAGACGGATTACTGGGACGTGTACTCTGAACATGTGCTGACCAACTGGCAAGTGTCTTCACTGACATTTTCAACCTCTCCCTGTCTGAGATCCACAGATGATGCAATCTCTATTGTACTCCACACTGCCCTTTCCCACCTGGACAAATGGAACACATATGTGAGAATGCTATTCGTTGACTACAGCTCAGCGTTCAACACCATATTGCCCTCAAAGCTCATCAGTAAGCTAGGGACCCTGGGATAAAACACCTCCCTCTGCACCTGGATCCTGGACTTCCTGACGGGCRGCCCCCAGGTGGTAAGGGTAGGTAACAACACATCTGCCACGCTGATCTTCAACACAGGGGCCCCTCAGGGTGCATGCTCAGTCCCCTCCTGTACTCCCTGTTCACTCATGACTGCACAACCAGGCACGACTCCAACACCATCATTAAGTTTGCCGATGACACAACAGTGATCACTGACAACGAGACAGCCTATAGGGAGGAGGGCAGAGACCTGGCCGTGTGGTGCCAGGACAACAACCTCTCCCTCGACGTGATCAAAACAAAGGAGATGATTGTGGACTACAGGAAAAGGAGGACCGAGCACACCCCCATCCATTCTCATCGACGGGGCTGTAGTGGAGCAGGTTGAGAGCTTCAAGTTCCTTGGTGTCCACATCACCAACAAACTGACATGGTCCAAGCACACCGAGACAGTCATGAAGAGGGCACGACAAAACCTATTTCCCCTCAGGAGACTGAAAAGATTTGGCATGGGTCCTCAGATCCTCAAAAGTTTCTACAGCTGCACCATTGAGAGCATCCTGACTGGTTGCATCACTGCCTGGTATGGCAACTGCTCCTCCTCCGACCGCAAGGCACTACGGAAGGTAGTGCGTACGGCACAGTACATCACTGGGGCAAAGCTTCCTGCCATCCAGGACCTCTATACCAGGCGGTGTCAGAGGAAGGCCCTAGAAATTGTGAAAGACTCCAGCCACCCAAGTCATAGACTGTTCTCTCTGCTACCGCACGGCAAGTGGTACCGGAACACCAAGTCTATGTCCAAGAGGCTTCTAAACAGCTTCTACACCCAAGCCATAAGACTCCTGAACATCTAATCAAATGGCCACCCAGACTATTTGCATTGCCCCCCCCACCCTATTTTACACCGCTGCTACTCTCTGTTGCTATCATCTATACATAGTCACTTTAATAACTCTACCTACATGTACATATTAGCTCATCTAACCGGTGCCCCCACAGATGTACCGGTACCCCCCTGTATATAGTCTCGCTGTTGTTATTTTACTGCTGCTCTTCAATTACTTGTTACTTTTATTTTCTTATTCTTATTTTTTTAAATAAACTGCATTGTTGGTTAGGGGCTCATAAGTAAGCATTTCAGTGTAAAGGTCTACACCTGATGTATTCGGAGCATGTGTCTAATACAATTRGATTTGATTTGATATAAACATAGATGAAATGCTTCTGTCTACCACCACAAATGTATCATTTCAGTACTGTAACACAATGAAAACATCAACTTGCGGTGCCTGACATAAGCATGTAAGAAATGATTGCGCACACTACTTATGAATGTGTTATGTATGGATTATGAATGTATCATGAAGTCCTTATGTCATTATGTTTAACCATCCTCCAACATGAAAATAAAAACCATTTTAAATAATGTTCTCACACTTCATTCATTTTATTGACTTGCTGGTGTATTGTTACCTAACATAGCTATGACATAAGCCAGCTTTCAGTACAGTGCATACTGCAATAACCCTACTGCTAAAACTACAAAGGCCTGTTGAAGCTATCAGAGTGGGGCTGGTTTACATCCTAGATATCATTGGTCTAAACCTTACTAGTGTACTGCTCGGATGGTCTGCCAAATGCATTATGCTGCTTTGAAATACTGTACGATATAGATGAGATATAGACAAAAGTCGATGTTTATGTAAGAATAAACTTACTGTAGAATGAAGAAAGGCTAAGGAATATATACTTCCATGTTCAAATCCATATGAACACTGGAAGYTCTCCTCTTATTTTCCATTGTCCAGTCACTGACAGAAATGTAAAAAAACATGACATACAACACAGCCAGCAAAACTTTCCCCACTGTCGACTCCCCGCCAAGCGAGGTAGAAACAACAGTACAAAAGATTGGACCGGAATTTAAGTCCAAGACCTCTATAATAGAGTCAGCAAAAACATTCAATAGATGTTTGCGCGCCCTAAGAGCACAATCAAGGGCTCTTTTAAGCCGCGTTATCAGACGTTTCAAAGGGATAGGGCGTTTAAAAAGTCCTTGTGCACAATGCCATATCCTTGGCATTGATTCGCAGCTCCCCAAAGCCCCTGGATGGTTTTTCCCGATAAATCTAAAAGCCTCCAAAGCCTTTGTATATTGTGATGTTCAGTGCACTGAGACTCCTGTTTTGGGCTAGGAGATGCACTGACTGCATATTGGTTTGGTGGAGTTGTTGGGCACATCCGTAACGGATCGATCTTGCCAGAGGCTAAGGGAGTTATTACGCATGAAAAGCTATCAATAGGTGCGCTTGATTGAGTTTGATCTATGCAGAGTGGGCATGGTTTGACCTCTCCATTGGACCTAAAGGGTGGCAGTCTGCCTACCCATCACCCCAGGGAGATTCAATTGAGTACACCTAGGGCAAAATGAATGGTCATAGATTAAAGTCTATTTGTGGACTGAATGTAGATTCCATGTAGATTCTCCACTGAACATGCTTCTGAGTAGGCATAAGGGACATTGCTAGTTTTGAATCAGTTTTGAGTCTGGGTTTTTTATAAGCAGTGGTGTTATTTGTATCAAGTGCTGTTATTGTCACGACTTCCGCCGAAGTCGGCTCRTCTCCTTGTTCGGGCGGCGTTCGGCGATTGACGTCACTGGCTTTCTAGCCATCGCCGCTCCATTTTTCATATGTCCATTTGTTTTGTCTTGTTCCATACACACCTGGTTTTCATTCCCCAATCAATCTACATGTATTTAGTCCTCTGTTCCCCATCATGTCTTTGTGTGAGATGACCAGTTAACAGAGGAGTATAGAGTGCAGTGATGTGTCCTATAAGAAGCATTGGTGGCAAATCTGATGGCCGAATGGCAAAGAACATCTAGCCCCCCAAGAGCACCCTTACCTGCCGATCTATAAATTATGTCTCCGCATGCTAGCATGGGTAGGATGGTCATCTGAATCAGGGTTAGTTTGGCAGCTGGGGTAAAAGAGGAGCGATTACGATCAAGTCTAGATTTAACTTTAGCCTGCAGCTTTGATATGTGCTGAGAGAAGGACAGATCTAAAAAAGGTTTAGAGCGGCTAGATGTTCTTTACCATTCSGCCATCAGATTTGCCAACAATACTCCGTATAGGACACATCACTGCACTCTATACTCCTCTGTACACTGATCATCTCTGTATACCTGTCGCAAGACCAACTGGTTGATGCTTATTTATAAAACCCTCTTAGGCCTCACTCCCCCCTATCTGAGATATCTACTGCAGCCCTCATCCTCCACATACAACACCCATTCTGCCAGTCACATTCTGTGAAATGTCCCCAAAGTACACACATTCCTGGGTCGCTCGTCTTTTCAGTTCGCTGCAGCTAGCGACTGGAACGAGCTGCAACAAACACTCAAACTGGACAGTTTTATCTCAATCTCTTCATTCAAAGACTCAATCATGGACACTCTTACTGACAGTTGTGGCTGCTTTGCGAAATGTATTGTTGTCTCTAACTTCTTGCCCTTTGTGCTGTTTTCTGTGCCCAATAATGTTTGTACCATGTTTTGTGCTGCTACCATGTTGTGTTTCWACCATGTTGTTGTCATGTTGTGTTGCTACCATGCTGTGTTGTCATGTCTGCCTTGCTATGTTGTTGTCTTAGGTCTCTCTTTATGTAATGTTGTGTTTATGTAATGTTGTGTTGTCTCTCTTGTCGTGATGTGTGTTTTGTCCTATAGTTGTTATATTTATTATTATTATTATTGTTTTATCCCAGGCCCCCGTCCCCGCAGGAGGGCTTTTGCCTTTTGGTAGGCCGTCATTGTAAATAAGAATTTGTTCTTAACTGACTTGTCTAGTTAAATAAAGGTTAAATAAAAAAACAAATAAAAATGTATCTCCCCTTTAAATAAAGGACGAACCGTGGCTGCCTTCCAAGCAATGGGAACCTCCCCAGAAAGGAGAGACAGGTTAAAAAGGTTGGAGATGATAGGGGCAGCAATCTTAAAGAAGAAAGGGTCTAAACCATCTGACCCCAATGTTTTTTGGGGGTCAAGTTTAAGGAGCTCCTTTAGCACCTTGGACTCAGTGACRGCCTGCAGGGAGAAACTTTGTAGCGGGGCAGGGGAAAAAGGGGGTAAAACATTGGGGATAGGCGCATTAGAAAGGGTGGGAGATGAGGAAATGTTGGATGGGCAAGGAGGCATGGCTGAGTCAAATAGAAATCCTGACTTAATGAAGTGGTGATTAAAGAGCTCAGCCATATGCTTCTTGTCAGTAAACCCACATCATCAACATTAAGGGACATGGGCAGCTGTGAGGAGGAGGGTTTATTCTCCAGGTCTTTAACCGTTTTCCAGAACTTCTTGGGGTTAGTCCCACAGAGAGAGAACAGCTCCTTAAAGTAACTAACATTGGCCTTCCGGATAGCCTGAGTGCACTTAGATGCAGGGAGGCTATAGCCCCTGATAGGCCTACATCTTATTTAGATAGTCTACAGGCTACAGTAGACTGTAGACTGAAATGTAAGCAATACGTAAACTGAACAATTTAGCAGCTTGCTTAGTTCAAATTAACAGACACATTTATTCAACATGAATAGCGAGGCGATTGAGAATGAGGTCGTAATTTCAAATCACTGAATTAAATATGAATAATATGAATATGAACTGAATATGCTTGTCAACAACAGCCATTGATTATCTTTATCTGTAGCCTAATCTGACTGACTGTTAAGTCAATCTAATGCGTTCTAACAACTGATCGGCAATTGCGATAGAGCTTTGATAACTTCCAATTTAATGAATTAAACATGGCCAATAATAATTCCATAATAACACAAGGCTACAACAATACACTGAAGTTATAGGATATTTATTAAATGAGTTTGCCAGCTCAAGGTAGGCTACACAAGTCACACAATTTGATTAGCAATGACTCAAGTGAAATACCCTTGAATGAGTAGGTGTTCTAAAACTTTTGACCGGTAGTGTACATTCTCAGTACTTTGCCATGTTTTTTTAGCAACCCTATCAGACAAGTCTTAGTGGACCTAATTACAACTAGTGCTTGCGAATGCAACTCTCCGGGAGTCTGTTAACTTCCTTAAATCCCAGATACCTCCGGCTTGGCACTTGGCTTTCTCCACAACTCCAACTCCAGCTAAGCGTTTGGTATTGCGCTAGGCCTTCTGTATCAAGTTAAGCCCCGGTGTGTCAGCAGCTCYGGACTGAGTCTCGGTGAGTGCCCGTCAAAAGCGCAGGCATCAAATCGATCTGCTCTGCATATGTTGCTGAAGAGCAGTGGGTCGGTAAACTCACCTCCCCCTGCTTTTCAGAAGGCAGGGGGGCGAGGTCCGAGGAGGGGGGGGGTGTCTATATTTAAATTCACACATTTAAACATACTGACTCTCTCGCGCACACACACACAACCACCCACCCACAAACAAACACACTCTGACTCTCTTTCTCACACACACACACGCACACACACATACCGACACTGACGTACCTGATGTGATTAATGATGAGGCTGGCGGCAGGAATGAAGAAATCCTCCACTCTATCAAAGCGTCTGCCAACCGGCTGGGTGTGGACGGTATGGTGGGACACACTCCCGCTGGCCTGATTGATCACCTAGCACCACACCAGGAGAGGGGGAGGAGGGGAAAGGAGGAGAAGATGGGGGAGATATTTAACATGGCCCTCATGAATTATTCACTGTGTTTGCCTCCTGTATCGCTTCTGACATGAACTTACACTGGGAGGAGAGGTCCTCTGTGTTGTGTTTGTACCAGTGTGCGCATACAAGAAAGGTAGCCTTAATTATGCCATAATGCACTAGAGAGACTGGAACCTCCTAACAATCCAAAAGCAGTGCAGGCTAATAACTTGTATTGAGCTATAAACAGAAAATGCCACCTAGTACTGTGCCATTTGGGAAAGGGTTGTTGACCAAACTTGGATTGATAGTTGATAATGTATCCCATTGGAAGAACAGTAATGCATAGTAGTGTCCCGAAAATGTCACAACACAGTGTCTTTATGCCATATCATAACACGTAAAATAGTATTGTCATTAAACAGTGAGTTTACACTAAATATTGCCTATTTCACATACTGTACATAGACCCACTTGTATAGATCATTAGTATCAAGACGAACACGTAACACTACTCTATATAGTGAATTTCGGTGTGATGTCAAACAGTTACCTGCAAAGTAGGAAAGTTTCTCTCCATGTCTCCCCAGCTGAGGACCCACACCTGGTCGTGGGATTTGTCATAGTGCAGCTTCACTGGGTAGGGGTCTGTGCTCACCGTCTGAAAGCACACACACAAAAACAAACCTCAAATAGCACACTCTACTTACCCAGTCCGATCGTTCGCTTTAGCCTTCCTGGAGTGCCAGGTGGACAGGGTTTGCACTTTTGGGACTTTTCTATTGGTTCCATCACATAAGGCAAGCTCTATCAAGCACAGCGTGAGGCAAGCACAACTATTTGAAGACAGGTCTGCACTTAAAGAGCAAATCAGGACAATTCAACACGGTTCTTAGACGGATATACCCTTTGACGCTGGGCACGGTGCATATCACAACTTTCCCCGTTCGCTAATGCATTGGATTTGACAGGAAGAGTCAAGTTTTCCTTTTTAACAAGACAACGGGGAGGCTCYACCTTTTTTATGTATGAGGTGTTTGGACGTCGAGCGGCTTTTCAAATCGAGTGGTGACAGTGCAATTGCTCTACAACACCGAAGTAATTGCTTTCAATCCGTATCCATTCCTTGACACCTGGCTACGATGTGTTCCAGCCGGCTCCGACAGATGAGTCATGTGTGTGGCACACAGTAGAAAACACACAGTGAGAAAAACAACACAACTCCAGCTTTTTACACCTAGCTTGGCACAAAAAAAGCAATTATTTTCTTTCTTTCTGGGAAATTAGAGCAGACARCAGAACAAGCTGAAGTATGGTGAAGTAGTGTTTTTTTTCTCCCCGTAAAAATCTTAATGGAGCATATTACCTGGCTGCTTCATGTTAAAGTGTATGGTATTACTGTGAGAGTAAACAACTCGAGGGGATTTATGGTACATGGAGATATGAGAGAGATGTGTTGAGTCATAACTAATCTCTGAGCATGTAGTCATCAGACGGAAGAGGTGTGGACATTGTTCTTCTCCGGCAACTTCTGCCTCTCGAGGACTTGACAGTATTATTCCATCCATATTCACATGTACCTAATCTGTGTCTGTGATAGTGGATATGCTATGAATTAGACAGAATCAATCCAGTAAACACATACAAAATTAWACAGTTGATGGATGATCCATACAATACAGTGGCAGGACATTTCTCACCACACTCATTAAAGCTACACCTAGCCAGTCAATATAAAGTACAACTCAATTTTGAAAGCGAAAASAGAAGATGAGTAAATAAACTGAGACACCCAAATGACCCCCCCCCCTTTTCCTTTCCTTGGTAGAGCTGAGCGAGGATCAGGTGGCTAATTAGCGTTAGCTCARCTAAAGTAATGAAGCCAAACCTCCAGGTGACCCAATAATGAGCCTGTGATGGTCGCCAGCGCAACAACCTGACGACCGGTTTGACCCTAGGGAGCSTTCAGCAGCAGAAATTGGGCGCCTTCTGGGCCCCATGCGGAGTCCTTTTACTCCGAGACGCACACACCTTTTTAACCCGGCACATACACAACKTGCTCTGCTCGAGGTCCTCTCCTACTGTAAGAACGTTGGAGCCTTTTTGTTCATCATGGGGTTAACCATTCCCAGCAGGCCAAACTGCAATGATGTCAGGCTGACATCATTTTTTGCGATGTCATGGTCAACAGTGGTAAKAAATAGGTGGGTAAACACTGATCGGCGTTTGCGGTAAATAAAGTACCTCTCCCTATGTTTTCAAGGAATTTTTKTGCGTGTGTAAATAAAAAAAGCATGTAAACAACTTTACCCTCCACTACACCACTAATAAGCTTATATACTGGCTGAAAAAGGAGGTAAAGTACGTAACACAATCACCTGTATCTATTTGAGCAACGGGACCAGCTTTCACAGTTTTTTTAGGATGTACACTTTTTTTTTTAAGAAGCCATACAAAGACTTTGCAGAGGTCGGTTGATGGAAAAGACATTGAAACAACAAAATCCAAATCTCTATCACAGAAAAGAATTGAGTTCCTAAAGTTCAGTGCATTTGTATCTAAATGAAGTCGGACTCAACTGAGGGTTTGTGAAAAAGTCTGTGTCCATCCCTTGACCAGAATAGCTAGAGTGCTAAATGATTGTCAGTTCTAGTGAATAGTGTAAGCCTCTCAGACTCATCAACTTCGTAATTTCTTCAACGACGTTCGGAAAAACAACATTTGCTTTATGAATGGTTCCAGATTCAAATTCAGATTCATGTGTTGTTTTGCATGACATGTAAGGGTCTTCCTAATATGYATGCCGTATGTGTGYTTCGTTATTGTGTTCACTGCATACCGGTACTCATAACACTCCACAGCAGGACCTGTCCAAAGGGGAAGATGATCTTGATTATCCAATTTTCATGGCCGAAATTACCTGGACAACCTTCTGAGACGTGATGTCGACCACAAGCACTCTGGCCAAGGTTGGCTGTGTGACATAAATAAACTTGTCCTTCACGTTAACCGCTGATGACCACACACACTTCTGCTTGACCTCCCCCACTGACATGGGGCAAACCTCAGCCTGAAAATAAAACACACACACACACAGTTAATACATGTATTGTGCAACATTTATCAAAATGACACATTAAAAAACAAATTATTTTTATCTCCTTGCTTCCCTTGTGTTGTTTTCGAGTCATTCCCTTATCAGCTAACTCCAAGTCCAAGTCCAAGTCCAAGTCCACACACACACACACCCACACACACCCACACACACACACCCACACACACCCACACACACACACACACACACACACACACACACACACAACCTCTCCCTATTGCCCGTGTGCAATCCACCACCTACCCTCTGAAACCCTGCCCACATGAAAAAATACTACTTCACTATAGAATACTGCGATACTTAGAATTCTATAGTCAACTGTAGACGACTATACTACACACTGTAGTATCCCTCGATCATGTGTAGTACTTACTATAGCATTTTGTAGTATACTCTACAATACTATAGTAAATGGTCTTTTAATATTTCTCCAGTAGGTTTCCCGAAGGAGAAAGCCTCTACTTCTATATACAAGATAATAAACCAAAAACACTATAGTAAATACTACAGTAATATCCGCCAAAATACTGTAGTAAATACTACACTATACTACAGTCCACAAAAAAAGTACAGTCATCAAAAACACTACAGTAAATACTACAGTATACTTATTTAAGTATATACTACACTTTTCTTTTACTACAGTATTTATACTATTATAAACTATAAAAACTACAGTATAGTACAGTATACTATAGTAAATACTACAATAGTGCTCAAAAATATTACAGCGAATACTACAATAAAGTCTGCAAAACACTACAGTGAATACTATAGTATTTATACCATAGTATGCTCTGTCCTTCTATCCCCTGCTATGTCCCTTTCTTCGCTCCCTGTCCCCTCCCGTGGCCTGTGAGCCTGGCTCAGCCCAGCGTCTGTTCTCTGTTCTGGACCAAGGGAAGATTTGTTTGAGGCCTCATGYCCTGGTTTGAGCCATGGCCTTAGGAGGATGAACTCACTCGCGCCCTACTGTCACAGAGGGGGGTTTTCTGACAGATGTCACACATCGCCACACCGCCGCGGGCCCAATACTCTCGGGAAAGAGGTGTGAAACCTTAACTCTGGCATCCAGTGAAGACTGTGAATGGTGGATTTTGTGTGTGTGCGTGCATGTGTGTGGCGTGTCTGTGGCTGTTGATTTTGTGTGTGGGTACTATTGGACAGAGAGGATGWCTCTCAGAGGGAGGAAAAGATAATCTACTGTTGATTTGCCAATGTATCATGCCAATACTACACATAGGTCTTAATTCAAGGCTTCTGTTCATGTGGGTGCTCATGTTTGTGTCATCACATGGCAACTGTAGCTGTTAGACCTTTTACTTTAAATCACAGAATTGGCAGTCAACAAGATAAACAAAGTTCCATTTTCATGGACGTGTTTGTGAAGGAAACAATTAAAACTGTGGGATGTAATCATATTTTTAATTTCTGCCACTTTATCAAAGCAGAAGCCATCTGGAGACTGAATACCTCAGAGACTCTACCTCTACCCTCCTGTAGACAACACTGCAGTACGTCGCAACTGAGCATGTGCGAAACCCTAGGCAGGTAGGCAGAAGAAAAACTCTTGTTATTTTCTACCAACATTGTCCTTGGATCAAATGGAAAGCTTTAGAAGTATAGAAAACATGCTGTAAAGGTTGTCGGGTGAGGACAATTTGGGCTCTGTAACATACCAAGATCATATTTGATTTTGTGGTACGAGCAAGACTAGTTCTTAGCCTTGGACACAACAAACACAATCTAAACCTAAAACATCCCTGTTCTTTAGCCCCCCTTGCTTCCTGCCTCAGGAAATGTATCTGCCTCGCCACTGAATTTCGAACAGCATCGCTTCTTCAGCTGACATGTGTATCACAGTAAGACACCCATATAACACTTAAGAAGAATTAATTATTGGGTCATTACCATGAATGATCGATCAAGAATGTGAGATGTGAGCACCATTTCCAGAATGGGCTTGATACATTGGCAAATCAACAGTAGATTATCTTCGCCTCCCTCTGAGAGTCATCCTCTCTGTKCAGTAGTACCCACACACAAACCAACAGCCACAGACGCGCCACACACATACTCACACAACATTCTTCGTAGACAGAGCTTGTGCTGCTGCCATAGAGTTCCCCGTTATTGATATCCTAATACAGATGTCGTCTCTCCGAGGAGCCCGGGCATGATCGTTGTGCATTCATGGCTCGCCTTCGCACATAACAGCTGTGCAATAAACATAGGGGCTCTTTGATGAAAGGTAGAAAGGAGGAATGCACCCATTTGATTACATGTGTAAATCTGAGAGGCATCTATCAGCGACCGYCTTTGAATAATACGCCGGTTCAAAAGGGAAGACGCAGCAGAGAGTGAGAACCATTTCGATGTCAAACGGCAATTCAATGAGGAGCCTGACTTGAGAGAGAGACTTTTGYGAGTTGACAACCCTCCAGAAGTGCATGATCTTTCACTTAATCAAATATATGAGAAACAGTAGTGACGACAAGCGTGACAATGAACTCCCCATTTGTTATGAGATGCAACCATTTCACTGAATAAAAGATTGTTGACAGGTTTGCAAGATCAAATGTGAAATACACAAATAGTTATCAAAGTGTTGATAATACCAAAGCAGGTGGTCGGTCCTAAGCTAATTATATGAACACTGTTTAGCTAACAGCTAGCTAAAGCTAATTTGTTAGGCTAGCCCTCTATACCAAGCACAGTGCTACGCGAAGAGGAAGTGTTTCTGTTAGAAGGCATTTCACCTGAAGGAATCGTACTTCTAGGCGGTTGGTCCTCAAGCTAATAATGCTAATTAGCTAACAGCTAATCTGCCCTACAACGCTACATGAACTGGACGTGTTTCTCTCGTGGAAGACGTCTCACCTGAAGTCCCAGTAGTTTCTCACTGGGCTTTATGTGTCTCTGGATCTCACATGCCACTGGCTGGATGACTTTGATACCATCCTCGTAAAACACATAGAACATATTGGCAATTCCAAGACCTGGCGAGAAATGCAACCTTGTTACAAGTCGGACAGGTTTTATTACAAGGTTAACAACAAACTACTATGCTAAGTGGCACGGGAGCACGGATGTACAGCACGGTTAAAATGTAACAGTTGAGTAGGTAGGTAATTAGCTACTTCAACATAACCCGAAAACGGACCCAGTTATTAGATGTTCGTTAGAAACAGACTTTATAGAAGCAAATGCACGGTGTCTATATGAGGACAGCTTGACATGTCCATTGAAATTGTGTCAATCAGAATCATCTAATCTACTTTATAACATGTTATAGTAATCTACTATATGACATGACAGTCAACAAATGGTTTAAATACAAACATACCTTCCTCTCTCCACAGAATGTTTGCCACTGAAGGGGAAGACAAGAAAGGAAAGACAGAGAGTGTGGAATTAATGGTTATCCCTTTGTAAGAATTCACATACCGATTTAGACCAAACAAAATGTACGTTTGAAGAAAACCGCCTCTTTGATACTTATTGCAACAACCAATCAATAGAAACCCCCTGTTCTAGAATAATTGAATACCAAACACAATCCAGATGGTATATTGTAAATACATACAAACAAAAACCATTTGTTTGTTACCGTTTTGTTGTTAGCCCACCTAAAAAAKCCTCTTTGTTTTATACCGCCAAAGCGTGTACCACATGCAATGAAAGATATGGAATGAAATAAATGTTCGCCTCAGGTAATTATCCGTCAATAAGTGTGTGTTTTATGTATTAGTTATTACTGTAGTTATCATTAAAAGTCGACACATATCTCCAGCGTAGATTAGTTCCATAGGTCATTAAAGGGGCTACGTGTTTTTCCTAACTAGAAACAKCGTAATTGTCATTAAATTCACTTTGAGACAACTAATAACATGGAAATGGAAACTTGAGCTGCATAACAACCAAGCAACTTGAATGCATGACCTGGAATACAACCCTGCAAAGCCCTCAGAGCCTTTTGAGTTGAGAATGATATGCCTCTTATAAAGACGTGCTCATTTCGCCACAAAAATAGATGAACACTCAGAGCCTGCGTTCCGAGTGAGACCGGCCTATCACAGGAAAATGTAAGATTTGCTATTCAGGAGCAAAAATGCAAATAACAGCCRCATTTTGTTTTGACTATCCTTATTTTCCCACCGTATAAGCACGGCGACCTTCTCCTATCGTTCATCCATCCCACAACCCCCTGTTTCCATTCCATCTTCCATTTTCCTGGCTGTTGGCAAACCAATCTTGGGCCCCAATTCAGTTCCAATTCTAATCTTTCCCTCTTTTGATGCTGCTCATTCTCTCACCCTCTCTTCTGGTGTGTGGAGCGATTAGAGAAAGATAAGTACAAATAACTGCCAAAGCAGTTGTGCCACTGCTTTGGTAGTGGCACAACTCATGCATACATTTTGGTATTCATTTAAAAGAACTGAGTTAAAGTTACACAGAGAACTGCTGTAGATTAAAGATGAGCGTGGAAAGAAAAAGGGGAGTGGCAGGGGAACACTGAATTGTTCCAGTTTCTGGTGGTGTTGCAAAAAACGCCAAATTGGTACTGCTGGGGAAAACGGAGGAAGGAGGAAGGTTATGAGATGAGGTCTTGGTGCCCAAGTCTTTTCCAATAACGCATTAATATGATGCTATTCATCACAGGGCAGAAAGATTGCAATCGTTCTAAAACATACAAGGGGCACATAAATCATATTCGTCATCCATACTAAAAAACAGCTATGTGCCACTTTCAGCTGTGGCGGGGTTCACTATGCCGGGACTCCACATTCCCCACATAACAACACCTTCCCATCAGCAAGGTTACAACACAAACTTGCTCTGCTTACAAGGGCACACGGCTGCAACATTTGGGCACAGTGCCTGTGGATTGGAACATCCTGACATCGCAGCTAGCAGACTTACTGACTGGATTAACAGGTGATGCCAGGCAGCCCCAACTTAGCTAGGTCGGCAGATGCAAATGAAAATATGCTTCGCAACACAATCACCCTGGGTGTCTTCCTCTCTTTATTCTTCTCCCACTGTGATTCATTGGATTCATCAGCCTGTGTTTGGGATTGAGTCGCCTGGCAACATTGGCACGTTGTGTCTGCTGTGTGTGTCAGTTGTTATGCAAATTGACCTGGCAGCATAGTAAAATTGAGACAGAGGATATGTTTTAATTATAGCTGGTTATAAATACCTTTGTTCAAATACTGCCTGGCTTTATTGACATGATGATGACACAGATTTCAATTGGATTCATTAACATTCCTGTTTCACAGTCTGACCATGAAACATCAGTTATGGATGGATAGATAGAAGGTTATGGAAAGATTGAAATACAAGTTAATAAAATGCCACACAAAGAGCTTAGAGAATGTGGTCGTCCAGGCAAAGATGACAAATCAGTTCAGAGACACACACACAAACAAAATGGAATGTTGACAATATTTGCCCACCAACAACTATGCTGTATCACCATCGACTGAAGTGTACGTCAACTTAAATTCTTCCWGTTCCAATGCCATGAAACGCTGTAAATGGATTAATGTTCAACCAGGTTTTTATTTTTGCTGCAGTTGATTTTAAAAGRTTAATGCTGCCGATTTAAGGACGCGTCATTATTGGAAGGATAACTTTAGCTGGATTGAGAAACAACCCAGTCATACTATACCGGGTAATGCCGAAATGGAATTCTTCAAAGGTGTAAGACTATTCTATAATTGGAGGTGGAAGTRTGTGGAGAGAACTGACTACTGGGGGGATAGTATATCATCTTTTAAAAGAAAAAAATATCCAACGATTTAATCCTGGGAGGGGAAAATCCTAGAAAAATTCAAAAGCGCAAGTAATTGGTGGGACAGAAGTGTGGAGCTACCCATGTGATTTTACCTCGTCAGGAGAAAAAGCAGGATACATGTTTTAGATGGTTTCAAATAAGTACTTTCCCGACAGCAAGCTGTTAAGACTCCCAGTGATGGAAACTTTACTTTTAGAATTATAGCCTCACTATACTTTTTTAATCATAGAACGTATATTTACGTCTGGGAGAAAAGTGCAGGTCTCCGACAGCCTTCKCCGAGACGTCATAATGTCACACACTGGCCTTACAATACACCGCAAGTCATTGGCAATGTCCTATGAAGCTGATTCAACTGATTCAAGGGCTTGATGATTTGTTGAAATTGTCAAGGTARTGTTGGGCCGTAACAAAAGCCTGTCACTCTCCCATTCACAATACCCTACAAGGCCTGATTCAACTAAGAGCTCAAGGATTTGTTGAATTTTGTGTGATAGTGCTTGGCTGCAACAAAAGCCTGCACACCCTAATGCACCATACAGTACAGGCTTGACACATGCTCAAGGGTGCCATGCCTTACAAACGCTTGGAGCCCCTGCAGATGCACAGCCAGACAGACAGGCCATGACACTGCTGTTGCTGGCACCACAGCTTAGGTTTCTGCATAGGGACTGTGAACCGTGGCCAACACAGTGTGAAAGCATGACGTGATCGAATGTGATGAGCATCGATTGACACACACACACGCCCGCACACACACACACGTTGACACACACACGTTGACACACCTAAACACCCCGAATCAAAACCATGTATTTGTCACATGCGCCGAATACAACGGGTGTAGACTTTACCGTGAAATGCTTACTTACGATCCCTTTCCCAACAATGCAGAGTTAAAACGTTTTTAAATGTGTGTGTGTGTGTTTGTGTGTGGCGTCAATATGCATGTGTGCATGTGTTTTGTGTGTGTGAGCATATGTAGTCAGTGTGTGTGTGTGGGGTATGTATGTGTGTGTTGGAYTGTCAGTGTAGTAAGTGTGAGTGTGTGGGTAGAGTACAGTGAGTTTGCATAGAGCCAGTGCAAGAGAGTCAGTGCAAAAAAAGGGGGTCAATGCAAATAGTCCGGGTAGACATTTAATTAACTGTTCAGAAGTCTTATGGATTGGGGGTAGAAGCTGTTCAGGAGCCTTTTGGTCSCAGACTTGGCGCTCCGGTACCGCTTGCCGTGTGGTAGCAGAGAGAACAGTCTATGACTTGGCTGGAGTACATTTTTAGGGCCTTCCTCTGACACCACCTGGTATAGAAGTCATGGATGGCAGGGAGCTCGGCCCCAGTGATGTACTGGGCCGTACGCACTACCCTCTGTGGCGCCTTGCGGTCGGATGCCAAGCAGTTGCCATACCAAGCAGTGATGCAGCCAGTCAGGATGGTGCAGCTGTAGAACTTTGAGGATCTGAGAGCCCATGCCAAATATTTTCAGCCTGATGTGGACACCAACGAACTTGAAGCTCTAGACCCTACTCCACTACAACCCCTTTGATGTGAATGGGGGTGTGTTCGGCCTTTTGCTTCCTGTAGTCCAGGATCAGCTCCTTTGTCTTTCTGACGTTGAGGGAGAGATTGATACACACACACACACATGTTGACACACACACACACAATACTCACATGCGTAGGCTGTAGGCACATGTCCCTCTCTATGTTTTGGCCAAGGCACACTAAAACTAACGCCAACAAAGACCCCTGCCTCACGCTCCAGAAATAATTGGCGGCCATTTTTAAATGCAGGGAYGATATTCATGCCAGTTTAGCACCATTTCTTGTCAAAAATGTGTCATTTAGCAGACGCTCTTATACAGAGTGACTTACAGTAGTGATTGCCTACAATGTCCTAACTTTTTCTGTAGTGGTCCCCCCGTGGGAATCGAACCCACAACCCCTGGCGTTGACTCTTAAGGAGCACTCTGAATATTGTCTGCTCGCTTTTTTGACGGCGATGAAGTGCACCAACGGCTTCCAGAAAAACTATTGACTCGCACGGAGGCGAGAAGCAGGTTTTTTGACCTTGAACAAGCTCACGGTGAATCCACTGAGTGGGGCTCATTCTTCCCTCAGCGTATCATGTTTCTCACACTACTGTGTACTATTACTGTAACTATTTCAGTAATCTATCAACACTGTGTTGAATAAGACAGTCAAGATACGTGTATTTATTTGTACTAGATATCTGATGTATGAACCATGCAGCCTACTGAGCCATTTGCAAGAGTGAAAACTCACACAGTGACAATATAAGACACGTGGTATGACATCACATCTACCTAAAAACACAAAGGATGATATGAAGGAGCTCCAGCAAACGATGGTCGACAGTATCGAGTTGAAAGTTCACACACGGCTCCAGCTGCAAAAGGGGTTGAGGTTGTATTGTTCCCGGTAAAGATGGGAGGTCGTTGAGGGATCGACAGCCACTGAGGCACAGCAGACAGTGATCCAATAGGAGGTAGGGACGGAGGGAGGTGAGGAAGGGAGGGAGGGAAGACAAGAGATGTCTAGGAATAGCTTGCCCAGGGACACAAGTTACACTGGTTATATGAAGGGCAGTTCACATGGACCATATATCACATGCATCAGCTGGTCACAAGTGTCTTTCACAAGTCTGTGCTAATATATGGATATAAGAAAGTAGGCTACAGTACATCATAAACAAAGTGGTGTTCAATACCCTACTGTAAGGCTACATCACTTTCCAGTGTAGGCTGTAATGCAGTGAATTTAGGTTAATTAGGGTATAATACATTATTTTGTACAAAACGCAAAATATCAAACTCTCTCATCTCTCATCTCTTCTCTCTCTCTCCTCTCTCTCGTTCTTCTCCTCCTTCTCTCTCTCTTCTTCTCTCTCTCTCTCTCTCTCTCTCTCTTTTCTCATATCTTCTCTCTTCTCTACTCTCTCTCTCTCTCTCTCTCTCTCTCTCGTCTCGCCCCGCATCTCTGTCATACTCTCTCCGTCTCTCACGGCTCGATCCTCGCGTTTCACCCCCTCTCCTCGAGCGGCCTCTGTCTCCTCTAGTACTCAGCTCGTCCAGCTCGAATCGCTCTCTCGGTATTCCTTTCTCGCTCCGTCACGCTAAGGATCGATCTTCCGTTGCTCCTCTCTTCTCTGCTCTTATCTCTCTCGTCTCTAGCTCTGTCTTTCCTATGTTCTCTTTCTGTCGCGACTTAGTCTTCGAAATTCCATCTCCGTATCTGATTCAATCTTCGAAAGGCTCGCTCTTGGCTTAGAGATGATCATTCTCTATCTACTTCTTTCTCTGTCGGTCGTGGTCTGATGAATTCCGCTCTGCTCGTCATCAACACCTATCTTTATGTTGTAAGAGAGGATCTGTCATCGCTTCTTCATGCAGAAGAGAGTGGGGTGGATGCATCAGTCGTGCAGCGCCTCAGCTTACACACTGACTAAGAGCGCTAACATAGCCTCAGGGCTAGAGAGGCAACCCGAGGCAGTCTGCATTGCGGTCTCAGCAGCGCAAGCTAAGCTCCTGGATAAGTAGAAGCCACAGGGTAATAAGGGGAGACCAGACGAGGTCAAACATGCATTGGGGCTGCTGGGTGGTTATAATGTAGTGGTGGACTATTTCAACATCCACGCTGCTATCTCTTTGATGTTGACTATGGGCTGCGGATCCAAAATGGTCGCAAGTGTGCAGACCTCCTGAGCAGTTTCATCATACAACAGTGAATTCAAAGCTTCAAAGGAGGAGACTGACTGAATTCTGACCCAAGAGTAAGTATGCTCTCTGGTTTGGGTATGATCAAAAATGGTCACCAGTGTGTGTGTCAAACCCCTGAGCAGTTTCAACATACTCGTGGCTTCAAATCTTCAAAGGAGGCAACTGACTGACTTCTGAGTGAAATCGTGATGTGTG
>NC_036848.1:21500333-21530329 GCF_002910315.2 Salvelinus sp. IW2-2015
TATATTTACAGTGGTGTTTGTTTCTTCACGGTTGCCCTTTTCTTGTGGCAACAGGTCACAAATCTTGCTGCTGTGATGGCACACTGGTGGAATTTCACCCAGTAGATATGGGAGTTTATCAAATTGGATTTGTTTTCGAATTCTTTGTGGATCTGTGTAATCTGAGGGAAATATGTCTTCTCTAATATGGTCATTCATTGGGCAGGAGGTTAGGAAGTGCAGCTCAGTTTCCACCTATTTTGTGGGCAGTGTGCACATAGCCTGTCTTCTCTTGAGAGCCATGTCTGCCTACGCGGGCTCTTCTCTCAATAGCAAGGCTATGCTCACTGAGTCTGTACATAGTCAAAGCTTTCCTAATTTGGGTCAGTCACAGTGGTCAGGTATTCTGCCACTGTGTACTCTCTGTTTAGGGCCAAATAGCATTCTAGTTTGCTCTGTTTTGTTTAATCTTTCCAATGTGTCAATAATTATCTTTTTGTTTTCTCATGATTTGGTTGGGTCTAATTGTGCTGTTGTCCTGGGCTCTGTGGGGTGTGTTTGTGTTGTGGAACAGAGCCCTAGGACCAGCTTGCTTAGGGATCTTCTCTCCAGGTTCATCTCTCTGTAGGTGATGGCTTTGTTATGGAAGGTTTGGAATCGCTTCCTTTTAGGTGGTTGTAGAATTTAACGGCTCTTTTCTGGATTTTGATAATTAGTGGGTATCGGCCTAATTCTGCTCTGCATGCATTATTTGGTGTTCTACGTTGTACACGGAGGATATTTTGCAGAATTCTGCATGCAGAGTCTCAATTTGGTGTTTGTCCCATTTTGTGAAATCTTGGTTGGTGAGCGGACCCCAGACCTCACAACCATAAAGGGCAATGGCTCTATGACTGATTCAAGTATTTTTAGCCAGTCCTAATTGGTATGTTGAAATTTATGTTCCTTTTGAGGCATAGAAGGCCCTTCTTGCCTTGTCTCTCAGATCGTTCACAGCTTTGTGGAAGTTACCTGTGGTGCTGATGTTTAGGCCGAGGTATGTATAGTTTTTTGTGTGCTCTAGGGCAACGGTGTCTAGATGGAATTGTGGTCCTGGTGACTGCGACCTTTTTTGGAACACCATTATTTTGGTCTTACTGAGATTTACTGTCAGGGCCCAGGTCTGACAGAATCTGTGCAGAAGATCTAGGTGCTGCTGTAGGCCCTCCTTGGTTGGTGACAGAAGCACCAGATCATCAGCAAACAGTAGACATCTCTCTCTCTCTCTCTCTCTCTCTCTCATGCAGAAGAGAGAGTGGTGGGATGCATCAGTCGTGCAGCGCCTCAGCTTACACACTGACTAAGAGCGCTAACATAGCCTCAGGGCTAGAGAGGCAACCCGAGGCAGTCTGCATTGCGGTCTAGCAGCGCAAGCTAAGCTCCTGGATAAGTAGACAGCCCACAGGGGTAATAAGGGGAGACCAGACGAGGTCAAACATGCATTGGGGTGCTGCTGGGTGGTTATAATGTAGTGGTGGACTATTTCAACATCCACYCTGCTATCTCTTTGATGTTGACTATGGGCTGCGGATCCAAAATGGTCGCAAGTGTGCAGACCTCCTGAGCAGTTTCATCATACACAGTGAATTCAAAGCTTCAAAGGAGGAGACTGACTGAATTCTGACCCAAGAGTAAGTATGCTCTCTGGTTTGGGTATGATCCAAAATGGTCACCAGTGTGTGTGTCAAACCCCTGAGCAGTTTCAACATACTCYGTGGCTTCAAATCTTCAAAGGAGGCAACTGACTGACTTCTGAGTGATCCTGTGATGTGTGACGGCACGTGGAGTGTGTCACTGTCGCTGGGACAGCAGCTAAACCTAATGCATCATCGAAGGGGACATGTGAGTGACTTGAGAGTTAGAGTTGCTCTGTTTGCTTTTTGCGTGCTGTCGTTACAACACATGCTCCAAATAAAACACCATCCCTCCCCGTAACTGCAGCAACAGAGATGTGGCACGGCTGACCGTTTTAATTATGGCACGTGGGGCCGTCTATAGATTAAAGAGTGCGCTACCGTTTTAATTACAGAATATTTTGCCCTATTTTAGCTGACAGTCAAACTGTGCAAAAGTGAAACTGAATCCTAAGTTTAGCTATTTATTCTGAGTAGTTAAGGTTTGGGATAGGGTTAAAGCAGGAAAACAAAAAATAKAAAAAGAGTGCCTAGCACTGGGATTGAACCRGCCATCCTCTGAGCCGTAGCTCGCGGTTTAAGCCCATCCTCAACCCCATTGCCAACACGCCTACTAAACGGTAAGAGACACTCACGTTGCCCCTTGTGGACGTTAGGAAATTGCCATGGAGATAAAATGCCACCCAGTGCCATAATTTCACCCTTTCAATGATGGCACTGGGTGTCGTAATCCACTAGAGTCTGGCCTTCCTTATTAGGAGAGAAGAGGATTAGCGACAACGTGGTTCGCTAATCAGGGATTGATCTCTTCTTTTTTTTTTTTTACATTTTGGAAAGTCCCATGATGAATAGGACTGTGTCTGTTCTGAACACGTACTTGTATCACAATTCTACTTCGTCCCTTAGGGCCACCCAAACATTTCTTCAATAAGCGGAACTATTTTCACACGCCTTTTGATGACGGGACCATCAGTGCAAATCTCCCTCAATTAAATAAGAATCTAAGATAAAAAATTAACAACACAGCCATTAACATAGTATTAGAATAGGTACTCTGTTACTAATGACAACCATTATCCTCCATAGCCAAACGACCAAACTACTAGATAGGAGACAATAATATTGTGTGTAGCTATCTATTATTTCTCTAGCTGAAGCTCTATAAATTTGCTATAAACTATTAACAAGTGACTGGATGAATTATTGAATGTTTTGAGCTGCGTGTCTCCATTATCCCCAGGGAAGMATACACACACGCAAAGGGGACATCATGACTTATACATACGGGTCTTGCGCGCCGAATCCTCCACAAACAGGGAGGAGATGTCCTCGTCCACCCCGGCATCGTTTTTGGCGATACAGGTGTACGCCCCCGTGTCCTCGAAGTGGACGTTGCTGATGTGCACCTCGCTTCCGTTAGCTGGTTGACACAAAAGAAAACATGAGCACACAGACAGACGCGCACAGACACACACGCACACAGACAGACAGGCAGACGGACGCATGCATGCACACACACACACACGCACACAGACACTGTCAGTAAGTGTGGCGCATGCAGATAAAATACAATTTGTGTGTTGCCAGTGACACTTAAGAGATGTTTGCCAATTTTGATCAAAGTCACCCCATAACATAACTGAGACTAATAGGATAGGAGACGGGAGAGTGAGGGGTCTTAACAGGATCTAGTTGTCGCTAACGGTAGGGTGTCTGCCCATCTGGGGAATGATTTTGGTGTCACACCAAAAGCACTAAGAAGAGCCACTGAACATGCCGATTGGCACGTGTGTTTTTCTGTTGCTCATAAGAAAAACGAAAGTTTCCTGACCGATTCCATGTTTGTCCACCATGAGACACTGTAGACGCGGAAGCCTGTTTCACTTCCTTAAAATTACCAGAATAAATCTAAGATAACTCAAGAAATGTGCAATAAATGTTGACGTTTTTGCTGAGGATCTTTTAGTTGTGCAATTTTACATCTAACTAAGGTGTTTGGTGCAGTAATTCTCAAGTAAGAAAAGCTGTTCAACCCATGTTAGTGGAAAAATGGACATTGTCAAATCAAAACACAATATTCCATTTACCCCTTGTGACGCACAGATGTTCCAAACTCCATTTTAGACGAGACTGACTTTATAACCAAAATTACCCAATTTCCACTTTGTAGTRAATTTTGACACTGGAATAAAACATTTTGAAATGGAGTGAAACTGGGAGGTACTAGCTTAACTTCTCCAATGAGAACACATATTTTCCATTTTCYGTTGCGAAAACGTTTTGATTCGGTATACCCTACTGAACATGACCCAGATGTATGTCAGCATTGCTTGATCCAATTTCTAATCCTATTCCCCACCTGCGACTAGATGGAAACCCACCTTGCAGGGTGAGCTGTTTGGACAGCTTGGTAGCGATGTCCATGCCATTCTTCAGCCATGCCAGTTGTGGGTTGGGGATACCCTCAGCATGGCACCGGAGACTGGCCGTCACCCCTGGCTCCCGGGCCTGGCTCTCTGGGTAGACGCGGATGACGGGAGGAACTGCATTGTGGGAAGAAGGAAGAGAAGAACAGATGAATGTAGGCCCACACACTTTGTTGAAAATGACGGGGCTTTTGAAGAATGAGGCAGCCTWATTGGATAAGAACTTTTCTTTTAGAGTGTCTGCCAAGTCCATTTAACTTCTCACCTCTGCATTAACATACTATCAATAGGATCAAGTGCATTTCCAGCATATGCTGAATGCCATTAGAAACATTGGTGTGCTCGGCGAGATCCGCGCAAGCCAAACAAATCAGCCTGATAAATAAGGGAGAGAACCTCGGTGGGACTGGCCATTGATTTTGTTGGGCGACCATTGATTTTGGGCAATCTTTTGTCAGGCAAGGGGATGAGGGGGAAAGGAGCTGCAGGAAGAGACACGACTTTTGTCTAACAGCTTTACTTAAGATGTGTTCAATATAAGAGATTCATAAGCAATGCACTATACCGAATGATCAGGCATTTATAAGCAATAGACACGGAATTTCACAGGTCAACCTGCAGTTTTTGACAAGAGTCATTTTTATGCATTGCTTATGAAAGTGTGACATAGTTCTTATGCAGGGCCCCTATAACTTGTTAGCATATTCCTTAGTACAAAATCTAACTAATATATTTGAATAATCCTTAGAATGGATCGCACATTCTAAGCCTGATTGTCATAATACTAAGGTCAAAGAGAGCTGAAAAATGATTTTCATTATTGAAAAATMAGTTACAAGGTTTAATTGAATCAATGTGTGTCAATGCACTATTGAGTCATCAAGTGCACCTCCAATATTGTTGTAATTTTATGTGGAAGAATCCGTGTAAACAAAGGCAATATGGCAGTTTGTGACCGTATGTTTCTCGGTACTTCACTCTCCCTGTTGAATTTAAGAGTAATGACCTGCTAGAGGTAAATTGGAAACATTAGACCACTCCAACATGCTATCCAGTCATTGACATTTGGGTCACAGCAAATGTGCCCCAAATCTATGGCCTATTTACACACTTTAAAATAGAYGTAAAAACAATACCTGTCACGCCCTGACCATAGAGAGCCTTTTATTCTCTATGTTGGTTAGGTCAGGGTGTGACTAGGGTGGGTTATCTAGGTTGTTTTATGTTTATGTTGGCCTGGTATGGTATGGTTCCCAATCAGAGGCAGCTGTTTATCGTTGTCTCTGATTGGGGATCATATATAGGCAGCCATTTTCCCACTGGGTTTTTGTGGGATCTTGTTTTGCGTCAGTGCATGTGGCACCTCAGTACTGCACGGTCATTGTTGGTTTCTTGTTTTTAAGTTTTTAAGTTTCACAAAATAAAAGATGTGGAACTCAGAGCACGCTGCGCCTTGGTCCATTTATTCTACAGACGATCTTGACAATACCAGTAATACCATTTAACCTCTAAAAGCCTAAGCTAACATATGGAATTGTTTTAAGATGGTCATACCATGGATCATTTAGCGATTTGATTTAGAATTTTAGGACCCCTTTAGGTATCAAAAAGTTAAATAATAATATTCAAAACAGTAAAAAAAAAATAGCATACAGTGGCTGTTTGTAGGCCAAACCGTTTGGACGTTACAGACGTTTTCGCGAGAATACATTTTTTGGGAGATCTCATGGTCTGACAAACACCGCTGTAYCTTGACCACCTTCCACCGCAGATGTGGAAGGCCGCCATAGGAGGATGCTTAAACTGACAGTTTTTGATGGGGATGTTTTTATTATGTTACTTAGATTGGCGTACAGGCGCATCAATAGACTCTTAAGGATTAAAATAGACTTATAAAGAGCAGTAACATCAAGGCTTCAGAGAAGATTTCCACCTTGCTACCCTGGTAGGCTGGCATAGGAGAGAGAAGTGTGCCACTAGCTACAGAGACTATTTCCTGTGGGCTTGARTAGGGAGAGGAAGCCTTTGGCCAGCCAGGTGAGTGTGAGACTCGAGAGTGATTTGGTGCCATGGCCATCTGCTCCCAGTAACACTCTGGTTCCTAGAACCTGCTGCCTACAACATGCCTCAGCTTGAAGGTATGCCACCCAGCAATGCCAAACATACCAACCGGAACGAGCCATAGCAGGTGTAAGATAAAGGTAGCCAGCTGACAGAAATAACACCACTAAAATCCATTAAATGCATAGTTTAAAATGTTGTTTGACTCTTTATGTCAAGCATCATAAAAACYATGGTTTAATGTAGCGGATTCCCACCGGTTACATCGATACCATTTCAGGAAAAGGCGGGCCGAACAGGCCCCCATTAACATTGACGGGGCTGTCGGAGCGAGTCGAGAGTTTCAAGTTCCTTGGTGTCCACATCACCAACGAACTATCATGGTCCAAACATACCAAGACAGTCGTGAAGAGGGCACGACAAAACAGATTATTGTCGCCCCTCAGGAGACTGAAATATTTGTCATGTGTCTGCGTTATTTGTTTATTCTTTATTTGTGTTAGCTTTTTTATTATTACTTTTTATTTTAGGCTTCTTGGTAAGTATTTTCTTCTTTTCTTGAACTGCACTGTTTTGGTTTAAGGCGCTTGTAAGTAAGCATTTCAGCCGGTAAGTCTACACTTTTGTTGTATTAGGCGCATGTGGCATAAATAACGCTTAAAACCTGATTTGATGTAGGAAGACAATTTTTGGAGGTCATCATGCCGTCTTTACAACAGTGACGGCCTTGAGACTCCACTCGTTCTCTTCAATTGATATAGCTACAGTCAGACTACACATTGTTATTAAGCGCCCTAAGCGTCTTATTAAACCTGGACAAAAAATATATATTATACTGCTAAAAAAACACTTTGCTTATTTTTCATGGTGAGTGGCTTTGGTGCTTGCCTCCCTCCTCGCTCCGCTCCAAAATGTCTATCTTCCCGCTGTGCCTTTGTAAACATTCCTTGTTCATGTTTCGAATCAGCATTTCTTAAGCTCCGGGTCAGGCATACGAAGTGAAGATTAATAAAGTATAGTGGTTTTCAACATCAAAACTGAGATTCGACAGAATTGAGACGTGTTTGTACGCGCTGATGTCTTTGGAGATGACAAAGGAGACATAGTGATTACAAGTATATGTAGGACCCAGCGGGTTGACAGCTCTATCATAAAACTCCCAGCCTGCCGTCAATGTCACAGCAGCAAGTCTGCCTTCAGCACTTGGTGGCAAGGGAAGTGTGTGTATCATGCACACGCACACACACACACACACACACATCAGCACAACACACACATCACATCACACACGACACATCACAAACACACATTACACACACACTCACCACATGGGACACACACAAAAATCACATAGATACAGCACATAGGTACACTGCAATGCATGCATGCATGCACGCACGCACACGGACATACACGCATACACACAGACATGCACGCATACAAACAGGCATGCACGCACACAAACAGGCACACGGACATACATGCATACACACASGCATGCACGCATACAAACAGGCACACACACGCCCTCCCCCACACACATAGCCCTTCAGGGGACAGCCTTGCCAGCACACTCAAGGGTGGTTTCAGACTTTCAACTTTTCACCAAATTGACTCGTAGCCCCTGTGAGTCCCCTGCCCTCTGTGTTTCATCTCAAGCATCACGACCAAGGCGAGCCCCATTATAGGGGCTGTCGGAGTGTTCTGGGTCCCCCACCATGGAAAACACTTTTTCTCTGCGTAGTGATTAGTCTTTCTTCCTGCCTGTTCTCACAGCTAGCTCTGGGCCACCCATGAAGGTTTCCAAACATCAGAGASAGGGAACCATACACGGATGCCCCACATCCCTACAGCCAATGAGGACCAAGACTGTGAAAGACAACTTCGTCAAATCGAGGGATACAATTTACGTGAATACATATACATACACCGAGTTAGAACACGAACAGCTCCGGACACAAGAATAATGCTCATGTGGCTTTTTTCACAAATTGTCACTGCAATTGCTCAGTGCTGATTAACAATGTCTAAAAATCCTGTAATAGCAATCAATGTAATACATTTACATATAATATATATAATACGCATGTAATAACATATGGAAAGCCTGTAGAGAGGAGATTTTGTTGAGTCATCTGGCTGTAATCAGTTGTTTTCCATTACTCAAGCAGCTATGGATCATAAAAATAAGAATTTGTTCTTAACTGACATGCCTAGTTAAATAAAGGTCAAAATAAAAATAAATAAGCATTTGACRATAATTAAATGCATTTCTATATAATACAGTGGTTATCAAAATATGGTATTTTTGGACCAAACCCTGAACTTTATTTCCAGAAAAAGGTGAACATTATCCCCTGACAATTCTGATATGAGTTTTTTTTCAATGTTTTGACACATAATTGAGCGAAAAATCAGTGAACCCTGATGGCTGTTCGCACAAAGATGAACTTTTTCGCCCCATCCATTTCKAGAATCATTTGCCAGGCTGCATTTACCCGGACCAGCCAATTTGTTTTTCAACCAATTAAAGCGATACATTATCATTAACTACACCGTGAGTGATACTGTGTGTGCTTTAAGGTCATCGTTAATGGAAACTGTCTGTTTCAAAACGATTGTCCTTCTGTCAGAAATTCGGCAGCAGTGAGTGTTTTAAGACAGCAGCAAGTACTATCTTTTCCTGCGTGCCTCAACTCATGCCTCTAATAGGAAAATGGCATCGACAAGACATGGCCTCCTTTCCAATTACAAATCTAACACTTGAAAGCATTTTCACACAACTAAGGGCTATTTGATTAGTTACATCTGACTGAGTGATCATCCTGAAAGAAAGGAAAGCAGTTTGATCACTCTGGTAGAATTATAGATCCAAAACAACACTCTCAACAAGCTCATGTCGCATTCCCAGTTTCCTTTCGSCGTATTTAGAGAAAAAAAGGAAACTTGACAGCCCCGTAAGCATTTCATTTCACCTCACATATCTCTGTCTCAATGGTGGCGTGTCAAAGTATCCAGGCGCACCCTCGGGTGTGATTTAACCGCATTTGGCGTGGATAGGCATTTGGCTGTGACGCAGCTGCGGAAGGAAGTGTGAGAGTGTACCGTTCTGTTCCCGCCGAGCGGAGGCGGCGGCTTACCGTTCACCTGGAGCGTGTGCGTCTGCGAGAGCTGCTCGTACCCGTCAGCATGGCAGGTGTAGTTCCCTGTATGGGTGGTGGTCACCTTGGTGACGTACAATGAGCCGTCATCTCCGAAATCCTGCAGAAGAAGAAAGAGGGACGTCACAATGACTGTGTGGGACCAAAAAAACTACGAATGGGGTTGTTTTCGAATTCACCTCAAAATCGAATTCACCTCAGTGTGAATGATATTCAGATCTGAAAAAGGAAAATGTTTTGAGAATGTGCAATATGTGCTCAGGCAATATGGCTGTGGGGCTTGCAGCAGAGCGAATTGGTGTTCTTGGAACTTTTGTGAAGCAGCAAAGGAAAACTGGGGACGAGGAGGACATGATCAATAAAAGCACACTGTGACATACATTTCCATCAAAGACAAGCAGTTGTTCAACAATTATCTTCCACTTATTGTTTTTTGTATGCCTGCTACCATAATACCCAATACTGGGCCCTTAACGACATGTGATAAGAGTAAAGCTACACTTTAACATTTCTACGTATTATCTTATATGAAAAGAGAAAACCTGCACTGCATCTTATCAAAAACGTCCAGGAAGCAACTATGAAAAACTGCTTTGTCTTTCGTTTAGGCCTGYAATTCACCTATAGTTGGGCTAGTTTTAATACCAGAGGTAGGTTAAAGTAAGTCTGTCTGTAATTTTATGGTAATCAAATCAAAATCAAATCAATGTTTATTGGTCCCGTACACAGATTAGCCGATCGCAGGTGCAACGAAATGCTTAACACACATAAGGAKAAATAAGGAAAACAAGAAATTACGAATAACAAGTCAACGTGAACTAATGTTCTTCGTGTTCAGCATAGTCAATTGAAAATGCCATTATGAGTAATCACTGAAAAGAGCCAAATGAGAGAATGTAATTCGTTTTTTTTTTTTTTTACATGAATGCAACACAAATACACGTTTCACTGCGCAATTTCAACTGACAAGCCGATCTGTGAGGCTACCAAGGTCATGATAAACAACTGGAACAAATGTAATGTATGCTGTGTCATGATCAAGCTGGTGGTGAAAACAAATAAACTCRGKAAAAAAAGAAACGTCCCTTTTTTCAGGACCCTGTCTTTCAAAGATGATTCGTTAACAATCCAAATAACTTCGCAGATCTTCATTGTAAAGGGTTTAAACACTGTTTCCCATGCCTGTTCAATGAACCATAAACAATTCATGAACATGCACCTGTGGAACGGTCGTTAAGACACTAACAGCTTACAGACGGTAGGCAATTAAGGGCATAGTTACYAAAACGTAGGACACTAAAGAGGCCTTTCTACTAACTCTGAAAAAACTCCAAAAGAAAGATGCCCAGGGTCCCTGCTCATCTGCGTGAACATGCCTTTGGCATGCTGCAAGGAGGCATGAGGACTGCAGATGTGGCCAGGGCAATAAATTGCAAAATGACGTTACTGTTGAGACGCCTAAGACAGCGCTACAGGGAGACAGGACGGACAGCTGATTGTCCGTCGCAGTGGCAGACCACGTGTAAACACCTGCACGGATTGTACATCCGAACATCACACCTGCGGAACAGGTACAGGATGGCAACAACACTGCACGAGTTACACCAGGAACGCACAATCCCTCATCAGTGCTCAGACTGTCCGCAATAGACTGAGAAAGGCTGGACTGAGGGCTTGTAGGCCTGTTGTAAGGCAGGTCCTCACCAGACATCACCAGCACCATGTCAACTATGGGTACAAACCCACTGTCGCTGGACCAGACAGGACAGGCAAAAAGTGCTTTCACTGACAAGTCGTGGTTTTGTCCTCACCAGGGGTGATGGTCGGATTCGCGTTTATCGTCGAAGGAATGAGCATTACACCGAGGCCTGTAACTCTGGAGCGGGATCGATTTGGAGGTGGAGGGTCCGTCATGGTCTGGGGTGGTGTGTCACACATCATCGTACTGAGCTGGTTGTCATTGCAGGAAATCTCAACGCTGTGCATTACACAGACATCCTCCTCCCTCATGTAGTTACCTACTTGCAGGCTCATCCTGACATGACCCTCCAGCATGACAATGCCACCAGCCATATCTGCTCGTTCTGTGATGATTTCCGCAAGACAGGAATGTCAGTGTCTGCCATGGCAGCAAGAGCCTGGATCTCAATCCACTTTGAGCACGTCTGGGACCTGTTGGATCGGAGGGTGAGGGCTAGGGCCATTCCCTCAGAAATGACCGGGAACTTGCAGGTGCCTTGGTGGAAGAGTGGGGTAACATCTCACAGCAAGAACTGGCAAATCTGGTGGCAGTCCATGAGGAGGAGATGCACTAAGTACTTATGGAGCTGGTGGCCACACCAGACTGACTGTTACTTTTGATTTTGACCCCCCCTTTGTTCAGTGACACATTAATTCAATTCCCTGTAGTCACATATCTGTGGAACTTGTTCAGTTTATATCTCAGTTGTTGAATCTTGTTGTGTTTATACAAATACTTACACATAAAAAATAAACGCAGTTGACAGTGAGAGGACGTTTCTTTTTTTGCTGAGTTTAGATGCTGAGTAAGAAGAAAAATAAAACAATTGAATAAAAAAAGAATACTGCTGTTAACAGTACATTGAAATAAGCCCCAAAGCTAATGAATCCATCTGGAAATAACTTAAATTCACTTCCTCATTTAACGCCTATCAACATTTGTACTTTCACAGGTAATTTGATATTTTTTWATGGGAGTATTTCTTACTTCAGTTAGTTGATAAAAATGTATTCATTCTAATTTGATTAGGCAGCTTTCCTTGCTGGAAACCCAGACAGACCTGAAAAAAGATAGCAAATCTGTGTTTCATGTCATAATTCAATTAGAATTCCAATCATGTCTGATGGCATTGTTTAGGTCTCAGAGTCAGTACATGTCGTCCCTTACATAGACCTGCAAGACAGCTATAAAGAATAGCCATGGGCCACCATGTTTGGCAGGTGCAACCTCTATGACCAAATAAACAGCGATCAGGTATGAGATTGTGAGACTCAGGCTGTACTGGATCATCATACCYTCGCTGTGTGAAGGGAATTGATGGCACGTTTTTGCCCCTCTGCGGAAAGCATATTGTGTCACCCTTCTAAATGAAAAATGAATGGGAGGAGAAATGAAACTCAGAGGGGTGGAACTAGAGGCACTGGAGGCGATCGACCCCGTACCCTTCCTCCACTCCTCCTTCCCCCTCCACCCCTCAGACACAGCTGAGGGAAGGTGAGACGGTGAGACAGAGGAGCAAAAAGAGGAAAAGGAAGAAGATTTACAGGCCATCCTGATAGAAGAAAATGGCTGCCATACTCTCTCAGCAACCCTTTGCATGACCAGCTGACCTCTTAAAGAACACCAAGGAACTGTCTCATTGGCATCTAATACAGGGCAGGAGATGTGACCCTAATACAGGGCAGGACATGTGAGGCCAGGTGTATAAGCCGACTTCTTCAATATGAGGTCAAGGTCGGATGTATCCATGACAGGGAATTCATTAGCTTTGTGGGCTTTTTATTGTGGATGACTTCAGTTCCGATAAAACCTACCTGTGTTGGGATCTGCTGGGGACAAAGAACACAAATTAAATATTTAGATGTTAGTTAAAAGGAAGAGTTGAGTAAAGGTTAACTTTGAAGGAAGACATGACACAACATATAAAGCAGGCAATGGCAACTATCAGAAGTTGGCACGCTTTCCACCATGTTACACTACTCCTCTTACAGCTTAATTTATTTCATGCATTTTGTGTTTCAGACAATGGATATGAATTGGAGTATTTACAGAGGWAGTATAGCGAATAGAGAAGTCTTATAGCTCAACATGTACAGTACCAGTCAAAGGTTTGGACACACCTATTCATTCAAGGGTTTTTCTTTATTTTTACTATTTTCTACATTGTAGAATAATAGTGAATACATCAAAACTGAAATAAKACATATGGAATCAAGTAGTAACCAAYAAAGTGTTAAACAAATCAAAAAATATTTTCGATTTTCGATTCTTCAAAGTKGCCACCCTTGATGACAGCTTTGCACACTCTTGGCATTCTCTCAACCAGCTTCATGAGGTACTCATCTGGAATGCTTTTACAACAGTCTTGAAGGAGTTCCCACATATGCTGAGCACTTGTTGGCTGCTTTTCCTCCACTCTCATCCCAAACCATCTSAAAGGGTTTGATGTCAGGTGATTGTGGAGGCCAGGTTCTGATGCAGCACTCCATCACCCTCATTCTTGGTCAAATAGCCCTTACACAGCCTGAATGTGTGTTTTGGGTCATTGTCCTGTTGAAAAACAAATGATAGTCCGACTAAGCCCAAACCAGATGGGACYGCGTATCGCTGCAGAATGCTGTGGTAGCCATGATGGTTAAGTGTMCCTTGAATTCTAAATAAATCACCGACAGTGTCACCAGCAATGCACCCCCACACCATCACACCTCCATAATAATAATAATTCATTCAKCTTTGCGTCTCACAAAGATACAGCGGATGGAATCAAAAATCTCAAATTTGGACTCATCAGACCAAAGGACAGACTTCCACCGGTCTAAWGTCCATTGCTTGTGTTTTTTGGCCCAAGCAAGTCTCTTATTATTATTGGTGTCTTTTAGTAGTGGTTTCTTTGCAGCAATTTGACCATGAAGGCCTGATTCACGCAGTCTCCTCTGAACAGTTAATGTTGAGATATGTCTGTTACAATCTGAGGTGCAGTTAATATCTGAGGCTGGTAACTCTAATGAACTTATCCTCTGCAGCAGAGGTAACTCTGGGTCTTCCTTTCCTGTACCAAATAGGGCTGTCTCCTGTATACCAACCCTACATTGTCACAACACAACTGATCYGCTAAAACYCATTAAGAGGGAAAGAAATTCCACAAATTAACTTTTAACAASGCACACCTGTTAATGGAAATGCATTCCAGGTGACTACCTCATGAAGCTGGTTGAGAGAATGCCAAGAGTGTGCAAAGCTGACATCAAGAAAAAGGGTGGCTACTTTGAAGAATCTCAAATATAACATATATTTTTATTTGTTTAACACTTTTTTGGTTACTACATGATTCCATATGTGTTATTTCATCGTTTTGATGTCTTCACTATTATTCTACATTGTAGAAAATAGTAAAAATMAAGAAAATCCCTTTTATGAGTAGGTGTGTTCAAACTTTTGACTAGTCATGTACATGCAGTGTAAAGTATGCCTATATAGATTAAAATCCTAGCTGCTTTACCCCACTCAGTACAATAGGCTCTTGAACATTGGGAGATAAACCACAATACGCATAAACCCTTGATCAGGGCAAACCAAGACTCTGAAGATAAGTGCAGAACCGAGACACACTGTCTCCTCTCTCCTCTATTACAATTACACATGAAGTCCTTAAGCTTCTATGCCGGATGTGCCGAGTAGGCAGTCTAGACACAAGACTCAATGTAGATACTCTCCCAAGCAGTGCACTCATCCTTGCAGTCTTCATCATGCTTCGGCCCTCTCCTGTCTGGAGCATCCTAATACCAGCCAACAGCTGAGGATGATGATGCAATGCCCAGCAACTGTCATATTCATGGTATTAGAGTAAGCTGCTTTGTCAAAATGGAAACCGGCTCTATTGAACTCCATAATAAGAGCACACCATTAGGATTAATGTGGGATTCACTGAGTCGGACTGTTGACAGATTTTTTTATTTTTATAACACCKATTCTTAAAGGGAAGTGGTCTGTTAAATTAGACAGTGTAAATCCTAGAAATCCATTTACTGAAGTACAACTCCAATTAGTGTTGGCAGTTCAGGCCTTGGCATACTAAAAGGCACAATTATACCAAAACTTCGGTGAAATTGGATAATTGGCCTTCACAGAGGGGGTTGGTGAACACCAGGTYCGCATAAATCCTCTCACTTTTCTATGAACAACTCTGTTGGCAATTAGCCACAAGACTAAGGGCAATAAATAATCTAGGGTAAYCCGGTTTTGGGTTTTTGCTGATGTACCATTAGCATTTTGCTTGACATTTCGCTTAGTCTAGTTAGTGATAAAACACTTGGTACAGACACTTTTATGTTTAGTAAGAAATGACTGTCTGACTGACTAACTAGACTAAGCGACAATCTCTTGAGTCTTTTGTTGTTCTCATGGCTGGTGGGCTGTTCATAACAATAGGCCATCTGCGGTAATCATCTGCCCAAGGTCGTGGACGACCTTGTTAGACGACTGCAGGAAAATAAATCCAACGCTGACAGACACCGGGATCAAAGTTGAGCTCACACTGAGGGAAGCGGTGGGCAGAATACAGTTAACCTGAATGGCACGGAAACTGATGCTAACATAACAGAATGAAGGTATCCCTACTTGACTTCATTAGCCTGTGGCTGAATTGAAATAGTGTACATACAGTACAGTGTAGTGTCCAAATCAATTGAGCTGTTGCAGTCCGTAACACTGCAACGCTGTGTAAGGTTGGTTTTCTGCTACATCACAGCACATCGTATTAGGAACCTGTTAGTACAATAACAGTTGATATCAACTAACTGTATGTCGATGCTAACAATAAAACATGTCTCCTTCAATTCAACAGGGAAATAAGTTATTCTATGTGAAGAGGATGAAACAAAGACCCCCCTTCAGGTTGCAAAACCTCTGAACTCCATGGGATGTCTTCAGCGGTTGCTCGATGCTACCCACATGGATCGAGTAAAGTAAAACAGAAAATATCTACCATATACAGGAGCCGAATGACATCGAAGTCGACCTAACTTGACCTGACAGGGCCGTTACTTTACCCAAGAGTTAAATCTAGCTCACTCACTTTAATCCAACTTGGCATAGGCTTGTTTTTACGCATTCCCATGTCAGTTTGCCGTACAAAATTATGAATCATTTATTATAGAGGGGACTGGGGGGYAAAAATGGCAGTGCGCCTGCTTTCAACATGCTAGTCATCAAGCACCTTGGAGAGTCGGCGATGGACGGGGCCAAGAAAGAAGAAGATTCTTCGTGTAAACGGAGGATCAGAAGAAGCTAAAGCGCTTGGAAACAGTTGGGAGAGAAATCKAATTCCAGGGATGATGGTGCTCGGTGATGATTGGCGGCAGCTGTGCAATTCCTCACACAGTTTTAAAGGTCATCAACATTTAATGTTACATTAGCGGCTTCGCTGGACCTCCTTTATCTAATGCGACAGTGTTGACTCAATTATGCATGGTCGAGTCAGCTATAGCTTGGCCAACCCTGAAGGGGGAGAACGTAGAGAGTGGGCAGTGTTGCCTGGTGACTCACTGAACCTCCAGTCTCTAAGTGTCCTGTCTTTGAAGAAGGATGAAAGCGGCATGGTGGTTGTCGGGGGCTACCGGCAGATTCAGCACACAGACAATGTCAGAGACGATGACACGCTCGGCGGGAAGTAAAAATAGGTGCTTCCCCATTGGAGTTGAACCCCTTTGGTATCCCTCTCAGCAGACTGAATATCTGACATTGTGAATAACTGTCAAACCCAAAATGTTGTTCAAAAGCTCTAGGTCAACCTTTTGATTTGTCCAGGTTAAAGAAAGTGTGTGTGTGTGTGTGTGTGTGTGTGTGCGTGCATGTGTCTTACAAAACTACAAGTTCAGCTGTGTTTCAGGTGAGGTTGCAGGCACCACTTACATTTATGTCCTCCAGATCCAGCGAGTTGAGAACCTGATTGTTGCGTTTCCAGATGATGGGAGGTCTCTGCTCCCCTGTGATTGCACAAGTCAAGATGGCACTCTGGCCAACGGTTACCGTAGTGATGCTCAATTTCTGGTCATCGGGCAGGGTGAGCTGGTACACTTCTGTAAAGAAAGAAAGCCAGCTGGTAATTAGATCACCCGTTAGTCATAGAGAGCGGTGAGACAGACACTTTTGTTCTACCAGGGTGCTTAAATGTAAGAATTCAAATGTGTGTGTGTGTGTGTGTACTGTGTGTGTGTGTGTGTGTGTGTGTGTGTACTTGCTGGGACCAACTGTAGTAAACAAAAATTTGACCAACTGGGGATATTTTGTTGGTCCCCACAAGGTCAAATGCTATTTCTAGGGGGTTTAGGGTTAAGGTTAAAATGAGTGTAAGGGTTAGAATTAGGTTTAGGAGCTAGGGTTAGGTTTTCGGGTTAAGGTAAGGGTATGGGTACGGGTACGGGATGAATGAAAATAGGATTTTGAATGGGACTGAATTGTATGACCCCAAAAGGTTAGCTGCGCAAGACTGTGTCAGTGTGTGTGTGCATGCATTTACTTCCACATATCAAAGAAGCATGCAAAACGATGTTTTGTGTGTGTGAGCACAGCACAATGAAAAGCAGAGTGATTATGGTGCAGTGTGTTTGTGCACATTCTTTGAATTAATCAAGCTGGAAAAAGTCGAATAGACAGAAAGAGTCTCAATTAGCCAGTGTTTTGTTGGCAAGGCACAACATTACTGCATGATATTGTTTGTTTTCTGGTAAAATATGCATAGGAGAAACATAATGAGTTCATACATCAAGAAAAAGTTTATGAAATTAGGAGCTATGTAAAAACATTGAGTAAACAAGAGGTTTAATGTACATTTCATTTAAACCATGCCCATATCTCCAAGGATTCCTTCCACCCAAKTAGCTATCCATATTATCATGTGGACTTTTCCAAAGGGATTGTGGGTGTTCTATTCAATTTCCCACAACGCCACCATATTTATGTAATATTTACATAAAGAGATTATTTGAAATATTGCATATTGCATATTGCTATCGTCACTTCTTGCTCTATTGAAAGCATATTATTCTATAACAATATGCTGTATTATGCTGCCATAAATCTAAAGCCTTTATTAAAAAATATATATGTTAATGTTAACTTATTTTTAGTTTACAAGGGATTCAAGGCACAGAACTTTTGTGTGTGGCCAGTAAGGGTGTCGATGGTTAACGACTATTACGCTTCCAGTTCTTCAATAAGACAATGAATGAAAAAAAGAGTCTGTTACCCAAGCATCCCTTTAACTCTGTTATGTAACTAGATTTGTAACTAGTGTGAGCCTTTTAATTTTCCTCTTTGGCTAATGAGCAACAGAGCAAAAGGAAACACTGACTCAATTTGTTCTGCTCCTGAGAGCATGAAATACAAAACCTAATGAAAGAAAAGCCCAGTTCCGGAGACTAGCAATTAGCTTAGCGCACCGAAACACAACTGAGAAGGGGAAGACAGTACAGGTGCATCAAAGCTGGGACTGAGACTGATGAACAGCTTCCATCTCCAGGCCATCAGACTMTTAAACAGTCACCACTAGCCGGCCTCCGTCCAGTACCCTGCTCTGAACCTTAGGCACTGTTACTAGCTGGCTACCACCCGGTACTCCACCCTGCACCTTAGAGACTGCTGCCCTATGTACATAGAGTCATTCAACACTAGTCACTTTAACAATGCTTACATACTGTTTTACCCAGTTTATATTTATATACTGTGTTCTAGTCATGGCTCATCCTATATAACTACTGCTGTACACACCTTTTCTAATACATTTACTTTCCATACTGTCTATACACACCATCATATACATACTGTACACTAGTATATATATATATATATACACACAATGCATTTGGAAAGTATTCAGACCCCTCAACTTTTTCCACATTTTGCTACGTTACAGCCTTATTCTAAAATTGATTAAAAATGTAAAAACAATCTCATCAATCTACAGTCGTGGCCAAAAGTTTGGAGAATGACACAAATATTAATGTTCAAAGTCTGCTGCCTCAGTTTGTTTGATGGCAATTTGCATATACTCCAGAATGTTATGAAGAGTGATCAGATGAATTGCAATTAATTGCAAAGTCCCTCTTTGCCATGCAAATTAACTGAATACCTCAAAAACATTTCCACTGCATTTAAGCCCTGCCACAAAAGGACCAGCTGACATCATGTCAGTGATTCTCTCGTTAACACAGGTGTGAGTGTTGACGAGGACAAGGCTGGAGATCACTCTGTCATGCTGATTGAGTTCGAATAACAGACTGGAAGCTTCAAAAGGAGGGTGGTGCTTGGAATCATTGTTCTTCCTCTGTCAACCATAGTTACCTGCAAGGAAACCCCTGCCGTCATCATTGCTTTGCACAAAAAGGGCTTCACAAGCAAGGATATTGCTGCCAGTAAGATTGCACCTAAATCAACCATTTATCGGATCATCAAGAACTTCAAGGAGAGCAGTTCAATTGTTGTGCTGAAGGCTTCAGGGCGCCCAAGAAAGTCAAACAAACGCCAGGACCGTCTCCTAAAGTTGATTCAGCTGTGGGATCGGGGCACCACCAGTACAGAGCTTGCTCAGCAATGGCAGCGGGCAGGTGTGAGTGCATCTGCAAGCACAGTGAGGCGAAGACTTTTGAAGGATGGCTTGGTGTCAAGAAGGGCAGCAAAGAAGCCACTTCTCTCCAGGAAAAACATCAGGGACAGACTGATATTCTGCAAAAGGTACAGGGATTGGACTGCTGAGGACTGGGGTAAAGTCATTTTCTCTGATTCCCTTTTCCGATTGTTTGGGGCATCCGGAAAAAAGCTTGTCCGGAGAAGACAAGGTGAGCGCTACCATCAGTCCTGTGTCATGCCACTAGTAAAGCATCCTGAGACCATTCATGTGTGGGGTTGCTTCTCAGCCAAGGGAGTGGGCTCACTCACAATTTTGCCTAAGAACACAGCCATGAATAAAGAATGGTACCAACACATCCTCCGAGAGCAACTTCTCCCAACCATCCAGGAACAGTTTGGTGACGAACAATGCCTTTTCCAGCATGATGGAGCACCTTGCCATGAGGCAAAAGTAAGTGGCTTGGTATAACTAAGTGGCTCGGGGGAACAAAACATCAATATTTTGGGTCCATGGCCAGGAAACTCCCCAGACCTTAACCCCATTGAGAACTTGTGGTCAATCCTCAAGAGGCGGGTGGACAAACAAAACCCCACAAATTCTGACAAACTCCAAGCATTGATTATGCAAGAATGGGCTGCCATCAGTCAGGATGTGGCCCAGAAGTTAATTGACAGCATGCCAGGGCGGATTGCAGAGGTCTTGAAAAAGAAGGGTCAACACTGCAAATATTGACTCTTTGCATCAACTTCATGTAATTGTCAATAAAATCCTTTGACACTTATGAAATGCTTGTAATTATACTTCAGTTTTCCATAGTAACATCTGACAAAAATATCTAAAGWCACTGAAGCAGCAAACTTTGTGAAAATTAATATTTGTSWRWRTSWYAAKTTTTGGCCACAACTGTACACACCCCATAATGACAAAGCAAAAACAGAAACCAGTTTTTTATTTCTAATACGTTTGCAAAATGTTTTAAAAACATGTTTTTGCTTTGTCATTCTGGGGTATTGTGTGTAGATTGATGAGGAACTGTTTTWATTTAATCCATTTTGGAATAAGGCTGAAAAAGTCAAGGGGTCTGAATACTTTCCGATTGAACTGTATATTCCGGACTCTGACATTGCTCGTTCTGATATTTCTCAATTTCTTTCTTTTTACATTTTTGGATTATGTGTGTATTATTTTGTATGGCTAGCTATTACTGCACCGTTGGAGCTAGAAACATAAGCCTTTCACTGCACCTGTGATAACATCTGCAAATTGGTGTATGCGAACCACTTTGATTTGATGAGCTGTAATTAGGCTAAACTCTGCGTGTGGTGTAGGTTACCTTTTAGCAAAAGTCGTGTTAATACATAACGATCTTCTAAGTCAATCTGTTTGTTGTGTCTGTACCATTTATGTGATTCCTGAACTGGAATAACCCCCATATGATCAWTGCTTGAAGACTGCAGATACCCAATTCTGTAGGAAACACAAATAAAGATATACTGTACCTTGCTGCGCTCTTGCCCTAAGTCAAGATTGTATTGACTAGTGCTTTAAAATGGTTCATAACCCCAAGCAATGCATGTCCAGTTTTACTATAGGGTTTAAAAGATCACTAAAAAACTTGAACAGGATTGCTCTTTTCAAGATTAAGTGAAGCTGACTGTGTCATTAAGTCATGAATATGTACAATTCCACTTCTACGTTGTTTCAAGAATTCTTGGGAGATGTTTCGCGTGGAGAGAGGATTGCATACGATTGTCCTGGAACGATGTATTGTCCTTTGTGAAATTCCCATGTGGAACACTAAATCCAAGACACAAGACATAGAGTCGCTAGTGGAAGTCTACACTCCATTCTAAGTTTTCACATTTTGCTGCCTTAACCTTAAATCTAAAAATCCATTAGATTTGTTTCCTATCAAAGAAAAATTATGGAAAATGTTTGCGTATGTCTTCACACCCCAGAGTTAATACTTGATGGAAGGAGCTTTGGCAGCCATTACAGCTGTGAATCATTTTGAATAAGATTCTACCAACTTTGCACAACTCTTTGGGCAAGTTATATTATKATTTTTTATAGCTCAGTAAATTTGTTWGGGAGTCATTGATGCACAGCAAGATTCAAATACAGATTTACAGTGTGTTCAGAAAGTATTCACACCCCTTGACTTTTTCCAAATGTTTTTGCATTACAGCCTGACTTTAAAATGGATTATTCAACTGAAATGTTGTGTCACTGGCCTACGCACAATACCCCATAATGTCAAAGTGGAATTATGTTTTTGTAATTGTTTACAAATTAGCTGAAATGTATTGAGTCAATAAGTATTCAACCACTTTGTTATGGCACGCCTAAATAAGTTCAGGAGTAAAAATGTGCTTAACAATTTACATATTAAGTTGACTGACTACCTCATCTCTGTACCCCACACATGTATCTGTAAGGTCCCTCAGTCGTGCAGTGAATTTCAAACACAGATTCCACCACAAAGACCAGGGAGGTGCTTGTTTCAAAGTTGGTTGTTGATCATTGCTAGACAGCCATTTTCATGTCTTGCCATATATTCAAGCTGATTTAAGTCAAAACTGTAACTAGGCCACTCAGGAACATTCAATGTCATCTTGGTAAACAACTCCAGTCTATATTTGGCCTTGTGTTTTAGGTTATTGTCCTGCTGAAAGGTGCATTTTTATCACAGTGTCTGTTTGAAAACAGACTGAACCAGGTTTTCCTCTAGGATTTTCCGTTTCTTTTTATCCCCCAAAAACCCTCTAGTTCTTGCCAATGAAAAGCATACCCATAACACCGTGCTTGAAAATATGAAGAGTACTACACAGTGATGTGTTGTGTTGGATTTGCCCCAAACATAACACTTTGTATTCAGGACATGAAGTCGATTTCTTTGCCACATTTTTTGCAGTATTACTTTAGTGCCTTATTGCAAACCAAATGCATTTTTTTGAATACTTTTATTCTGTACAGGTTTCCTTATTTTCARTGWGCCAATTAGGTTAGTATTGGGAGTAACTACAATCCATCTTCAGTTTTCTCCTATCACAGCCATTAACTGTTTTAAAGTCACCATTGGTATCATGGTGAAATCCCTGGCAACTGAGTTAGGAAGGACGCCTGTATCTTTGTAGTGACTGAGTGTATTGATACACCATCCAGTTCACCATGCTCAAAGGTATATTCAATATTACATTTTTTTACCCATCACCCATTAGGTGCCCTTCTTTATGAAACAAGCGACAGAGCTTGAKGAATTTGTTAAAGAATAATGTGCAAATATTGTACAATACAGGTGTGCAAAGCTCTTAGAGACCTACCCAGAAAAACTCACAGCTGTAACCTCTGCCAAAGGTGATTCTAACATGTATTGACTCAGGGGTGTGATTACTTACAGTATGTAAATTATATAATTCTGTATTTAATTTTCAATAATTTTGCAAAGAATTCTAAAAARATTATTTCACTTTTCCATTATGGGGTATAGTGTGTAGATGMGTGAGAATTCAGGCTGTAACACAACAAAATGTGGAACAAGTCAAGGGGTATGAATACTTTCTGAAGGCACTGTAAGTCGGGCCTGAGACTGGACCACTCAGGACCACTCAACACATCTTGGAAAGCCATTCTGGTGTGTCTTCAGTATGAAAATCTGTCCCTATGAAGAAAAAACGATATTATAGGYTCAGATTTTCAGAAGACAGACAGGTTTTCCACTAATATTTTACCTGGGCTTTGCTCCTTTCATGTTTCTTTTGATCCTGACAAACTCCCAAGTACCTGCCTATAACAAGCACACCCATAACATGATGCCACCACAATATTAGAAAATACAGAGGGTTTCACCTGCTGTATATTACTTAACGGTCTTGTTGGAAACAGAATGGATGATTTTTTGTGGATTTGTAAACACAGGCTTTCCTCTTTTCACTTTGTCATAGAGGTCAGCACTGTGGAGTGAATGCAATGTTGTTGAACCTCTGTATTTGTAAGTATTGTGGTGGCAGCATCATATTATGCTTGTCACCYGCAGGGACTGGGGAGTTTGTCAAGATGAAAGAAACATGAAAGGAGCAAAGCCCAGATAAAAAGTTGGATGAAACCCTGCCTCATCTTTTGAATACCTAACCTTGGGATAGTTATATTTTCAGCGGGACAAATACACACCCGAATGGCTTTCCAATAGGTGTTGAGTGTTCCTGAACGGTCCAGTCTCAGTCCTGASCTAAATCGGCYTAAAAATCAGAGACAATGTTTGAATATAGTTGTCCATTAATGACCCACAACCCAAACAATGGATATATGTTGCTTTAAGAGTTGTACAAAGTTGGTAGAACCTATTACAAATGATTGAGTGCAAACTTAATCTATTGTGATGTTAAGAGCTTGTAAACAATGAAAATAATCATTTTCAGAGTTCAGCTCCGGTGTTATGGGTATAGCCGAGATAAAAAAGTTACTTGATGTTTTCCWAGAAGCAGATAGATTCATACAAGGATTTAATATTGTCATACGGGTTTAAAGATTGCATAAACACACTGTTGATCAAAATATTCCAAATAAATATGGTTGCCGAATGCAAACGGTGGTCATCTTTTGACATGCTCACTGAACTCCGTCGGCCAATATCACATAAACAAATGCAGATGCCTACAACGGACATCCTACTCCACAAACAATACAATATCCAAGTGGGAGCTTTCTAACCCTGGCTCTATTACGATCCTCCTACCCTTCGACACTGCTGGCAAAACAACCCTGATAACATCACCGTTAACACGACGCATGGGCGTTTCAAAACCCCAGCAGGCTTTATAGTGACGGGATATACCCACAAGATCTCCTCCAATAATATCCTCCCTAACCATTCAATTACAGTCCCTTGTATCTTAATGCTTTGGAAATGCGCTCCGAGCGATAAACTTGATTCACAGGCAATCTCGGGGGGATTGAAACGGGGGAAGTTATGGGGGAGTTTAAAAAGATCAATTGCCAGGCGGGGGGCTCCATCATCATCATACCGTCGGAGGGAAAACGATTTGAATGTGAAGTCACAGAATGGGCAATTCCTTATAGATCGAACTGGAGCACGGGCTGCTGGACATTTTGGCTCACCTTCTTTGGCCTCTGATTTATCAGATAGGCAAGTGGCCTGGCTGCTCCTTTCGTCTTGTTTTGSACTTCCATGGCTCTTCTCCTGGGAGGGAGCGAACCTTCAACATCCAGCCTGTAATTAGTGATTAATAGGCTGGGTCTGGCTTTTCATTTTCTCTCCGACTGTTCCCATAATGGGATGGTGGTCCATGCCCACCACCGGAGTCTAAATCACCTGTGGCACAGTAGAGGAACGGTGTTTGTCAAGGAAAATAACTGGGGCTGCAGGAAGTGTAGTAGCCAAAGGGGCAGGCAAGAGATAAATAGCTACCCACTGTCYTTTAGCTACTCCCCTGCTCACACAGCCCTTTCGTTTTCTGTTTCTTTCTCTTTCCCTCTCTTGTGCTTTCCCTCCGTCATATATTTTATACTTGTGGCACAACATTTTCAAAGAGGTGTCATCAGTCCTGTTGGGTGTATCCCCACCGCTGCTGTTTTTTAATATATATTGTGGAGTACTGTTACATACTTTTGAACGACCCCTAAATCACTCCACTTGCGTATAGGGTTCCCTAGACTGATAGCAGGGTTAGTTCGACTTAATTACCTGCTCCAATATCAGTGTCTGCAGATATGAACAGCCTTGCCAATACCAGTAATACTTTGAACGAGACTTGAAGCTTCAGAAAGAAAACTGAATGTAAGGCCAATTGAAATAAAAACCTCTGCTCCAAGGTTATTCATGTGAGCGAAGCCTGTAAAAGTTGAGCAAATGGTCTTGCTGAWTACCTTTGGCTGATAAGCACGGGGCCTTGTTTTCAGAGCAGCTGGGGACTGACCTCGTGGGACTGACCACACATCAGTTTTCAACATGGCTGAAGACCATTCTAATTGGACAAATTTCAAACTACTTTGTGAAAAAGGCATTGAGAAAAATGCGCCAAATCAAAGGTGTATTTGGGGTTGGGGTTTATCTTAAGGGGGCGATGATGATTTGGAGTCGGTGCCTCTCTTACTCATGCCGCTCCTTCTGATGCTCCCATATTTACCATTTGCTATTTGGTATTCGTTGAAGTCAATTCAGTTTAAAATAATTTGCTATTTCTTGAAGTAAATGTTGTTTCAAGTGAGCACCTACTCCTTATCATGCGGTTCACAACTGTGAATAATATTGAGCGATAGACAAGTGGGTGTTGTCTGTCTGTCTGTCTGTCTGTCTGTGTGTCTGTGTGTGTGTGTGTGTGTGTGTGTGTGTGTGTGTGTGTGTGTGTGTGTGTGTGTGTGTGTGTGTGTGTGTGTGTGTGTGTGTGTGTGTGTGTGTGTGTGTGTGTGTGTGTATGCCTCCGTGTGTGTGTGTGTCTCAAAGGCATGTTTGATTAAGGTGTGCCGGTGAGCCATATCAACAGCAGACTGATGAAAAGTGAGATGGAGTGAGTTCAACACACAGCTGAGTGTCCAGGGATGCATTAAGTAATTGCCTTCTAGCTTCACAGGAGGGTTCTTAATAGCACCGGTGTGTTCAAAGTACAACGTTGCTCCAATACCTGCGTACCGCTCCAGACTGCATTCCGAATGTGAGCATATCAACAGCTTACCCCTCCTTGACAAGAGCCTTGAAATGTTCAAGAGGGATGAAGCCAGTGTGTTTGTTTTCATGGAAATGCTTCCCTTCTGTCGGTTTGTCTGTCTTTCTGTTTGTCTGTTTGTCGACATTGACAGGAAGGAGGAGGAAGACTAATGTCTAGGGGTGGACCTATTAAATCGGCATGGCCGATTAATTAGGGCCGATTTCAAGTTTTCATAACAACCGGTAATCGCCATTTTTGGACGCCGATTATGGCCGATTACATTGCACTCCACGAGGAGACTGTGTTACGCGAGGAGACCACTTGTTACGCGAGTGCAGCAAGGAGCCAAGGTAAGTTGCTAGCAAGCATTAAACTTCTCTTATAAAAAACTATCAATCTTAACATTATCACTAGCTAACTACACATGGTTGATGATATTACTAGTTTATCTAGCTTGTCCTGCATTTTTATTTTTCCTTTATTTAACTAGGCAAGTCAGTTAAGAACAAATCTTATTTTCAATGACGGCCTAGGAACAGTGCCTTGTTCAGGGGRAGAATGACAGATTTTTACCTTGTCAGCTCAGGAACCTCGATCTTGCAACCTTCCGGTTACTAGTCCAATGCTCTAACCACTAGGCTACCTGCGTTATCAATGAATCACAGCCTACTTCGCCAAACGGGTGATGATTTAACAAGCGCATTCACAAAAAAAGCACTGTCATTGCACCAATGTGTACCTAACCATAAACATCAAATGTCGTTCTTAAAGTCAATACACAAGTATATTTTTTTTWATCTGCTAACATGCATTTATTTTAACTAGGGAAATTGTGTCACTTCTCTTGCGTTCTGTGCAAGCAGAGTCAGGGTATTTGCAGCAGTTTGGGCCGCCTGGCTCGTTGCGAACTGTGTGGAGACCATTTCTTACTAACAAAGACCGTAATTAATTTGCCAGAATTTTACATAATTATGACATAACATCGAAGGTTGAGCAATGTWACAGCAATATTTAGACTTAGGGATGCCACCRGTTCGATAAAATACCGAACGGTTCCGTATTTCACTGAAAGAATAAACGTTTTGTTTTCGAAATTATAGTTTCCGGATTAGACCATATTAATGACCTAAGGCTCGTATTTCTGTGTGTTCATTATATTATAATTAAGTCTATGATTTTATATTTGATAGAGCAGTCTGACTGAGCGGTGGTAGGCAGCAGCAGGCTCGTAAGCATTCATTCAAACAGCACTTTACTGCGTTTGCCAGCAGCTCTTCGCTGTGCTTCAAGCATTGCACTGTTTATAACTTCAAGCCTATCAACTCCTGAGATTAGGCTGGCAATGTTATAGTGCCTATAAGAACATCCAATAGTCAACGGTATATGAATACAAATGGAACATGTTTCATTATTTATTTGAGACTAAATTGATTTTATGTTACAGTGGGGAGAACAAGTATTTGATACACTGCCGATTTTGCAAGTTTTCCTACTTACAAAGCATGTAGAGGTCTGTAATTTTATCATAGGTACACTTCAACTGTGAGAGACGGAATCTAAAACAAAAATCCAGAAAATCACATTGTATGATTTTAAGTAATTAATTTGCATTTTATTGCATGACATAAGTATTTGATACATCAGGAAAGCACAACTTAATATTTGGTACAGAAACCTTTGTTGCAATTACAGACATCATACGTTCCTGTAGTTCTTGACCAGGTTTGCACACACTGCAGCAGGGATTTTGGCCCACTCCTCCATACAGACCTTCTCCAGATCCTTCAAGTTTCGGGGCTGTCGCTGGGCAATACGGACTTTCAGCTCCCTCCAAAGATTTTCTATTGGGTTCAGGTCTGGAGACTGGCTAGGCCACTCCAGGACCTTGAGATGCTTCTTACGGAGCCACTCCTTAGTTGCCCTGGCTGTGTGTTTCGGGTCGTTGTCATGCTGGAAGACCCAGCCACGACCCATCTTCAATGCTCTTACTGAGGGAAGGAGGTTGTTGGCCAAGATCTCGCGATACATGGCCCATCCATCCTCCCCTCAATACGGTGCAGTCGTCCTGTCCCCTTTGCAGAAAAGCATCCCCAAAGAATGATGTTTCCACCTCCATGCTTCACGGTTGGGATGGTGTTCTTGGAGTTGTACTCATCCTTCTTCTTCCTCCAAACACGGCGAGTGGAGTTTAGACCAAAAAGCTCAATTTCTGTCTCATCAGACCACATGACCTTCTCCCATTCCTCCTCTGGATCATCCAGATGTCATTGGCAAACTTCAGACGGGCCTGGACATGCGCTGGCTTGAGCAGGGGGACCTTGCGTGCGCTGCAGGATTTTAATCCATGACGGCGTAGTGTGTTACTAATCTGTTCTTTGAGACTGTGGTCCCAGCTCTCTCCAGGTCATTGACCAGGTCCTGCCGTGTAGTTTTGGGCTGATCCCTCACCTTCCTCATGATCATTGATGCCCCACGAGTGGAGATCTTGCATGGAGCCCCAGACCGAGGGTGATTGACCGTCATCTTGAACTTCTTCCATTTTCGAATAATTGCGCCAACAGTTGTTGCCTTCTCACCAAGCTGCTTGCCTATTGTCCTGTAGCCCATCCCAGCCTTGTGCAGGTCTACAATTCTATCCCTGATGTCCTTACACAGCTCTCTGGTCTTGGCCATTGTGGAGAGGTTGGAGTCTGTTTGATTGAGTGTGTGGACAGGTGTCTTTTATACAGGTAACGAGTTCAAACAGTGCAGTTAATACATGTAATGAGTGGAGAACAGGAGGGCTTCTTAAAGAAGACTAACAGGTCTGTGAGAGCTGGAATTCTTACTGTTGGTAGGTGATCAAATACTTATGTCATGCAATAAAATGCAAATTAATTACTTAAAAATCATACAATGTGATTTTCTGGATTTTGTTTTTAGATTCCGTCTCTCACAGTTGAAGTGTACCTATGATAAAAATTACAGACCTCTACATGCTTTGTAAGTAGGAAAACCTGCAAAATCGGCAGTGTATCAAATACTTGTTCTCCCCACTGTATGGATTAGTATTAAGTTAAAATAAAAGTGTTCATTCAGTATTGTGTGTAATTGTCATTATTACAAAAATATATATAAAAATCCGCCAATTCATCGGTATCGGCATTTTTTGGTCCTCCAATAATCAGTATCGGTATCGGCGTTGAAAAATCATAACGGTCGACCTCTACTAACGTCTATAAGAAAAGTTATGGTACTCATGACATTACATTTTGTAGAGATGGTCTGTTCTACCACATAGCTTTCCTACACACTGTGTGATTAATAAGCTGAATGTATCATACACTGCTCAAAAAAATAAAGGGAACACTTAAACAACACAATGTAACTCCAAGTCAATCACACTTCTATGAAATCAAACTGTCCACTTAGGAAGCAACACTGATTGACAATAAATTTCACATGCTGTTGTGCAAATGGAATAGACAAAAGGTGGAAATTATAGGCAATTAGCAAGACACCCCAAAAAAGGAGTGACTCTGCAGGTGGTGACCACAGACCACTTCTCAGTTCCTATGCTTCCTGGCTGATGTTTTGGTCACTTTTGAATGCTGGCGGTGCTCTCACTCTAGTGGTAGCATGAGACGGAGTCTACAACCCACACAAGTGGCTCAGGTAGGCCATC
>NC_036848.1:21532108-21539000 GCF_002910315.2 Salvelinus sp. IW2-2015
CAACCTTCTATGAAATCAAACTGTCTCACTTAGGAAGCAACACTGATTGACAATAAATTTCACATGCTGTTGTGCAAATGGAATAGACAAAAGGTGGAAATTATAGGCAATTAGCAAGACACCCCCAAAAAAGGAGTGACTCTGCAGTGGTGACCACAGACCACTTCTCAGTCCTATGCTTCCTGGCTGATGTTTTGGTCACTTTTGAATGCTGGCGGTGCTCTCACTCTAGTGGTAGCATGAGACGGAGTCTACAACCCACACAAGTGGCTCAGGTAGTGCAGTTCATCCAGGATGCACATCAATGCGAGCTGTGGCAAAAAGGTTTGCTGTGTCGGTCAGCGTAGTGTCCAGAGCATGGAGGCCTACCAGGAGAAGGCCAGTACATCAGGAGAGGTGGAGGAGGCCGTAGAAGGGCAACAACCCAGCAGCAGGACCGCTACCTCCGCCTTTGTGCAAGGAGTGCACTGCCAGAGCCCTGCAAAATGACCTCCAGCAGGCCACAAATGTGCATATGTCAGCATATGGTCTCACAAGGGGTCTGAGGATCTCATCTCGGTAGCTAATGGCAGTCAGGCTACCTCTGGCGAGCACATGGAGGCTGTGCGGCCCCACAAAGAAATGCCAACCCACACCATGACTGCCACCGCCAAACCGGTCATGCTGGAGGATGTTGCAGGCAGCAGAACATTCTCCACGGCGTCTCCAGACTCTGTCACGTCTGTCACAGTGCTCATGTGCTCAGTGTGAACCTGCTTTCATCTGTGAAGAGCACAGGGCGCCAGTGGCGAATTTGCCAATCTTGGTGTTCTCTGGCAAATGCCAAACGTCCTGCACGGTGCTGGGCTGTAAGCGCAACCCCCACCTGTGGACGTCGGGCCCTTATACCACCCTCATGGAGTCTGTTTCTGACCGTTTGAGCAGACACATGCACATTTGTGGCCTGCTGGAGGTCATTTTGCAGGGCCTGGCAGTGCTCCTCCTTGCACAAAGGCGGAGGTAGCGGTCCTGCTGCTGGGTTGTTGCCCTCCTACGGCCTCCTCCACGTCTCCTGATGTACTGGCCTGGCTCCTGGGAGCGCCTCCATGCTCTGGACACTACGCTGACAGACACAGCAAACCTTCTTGCCACAGCTCGCATGATGTGCCATCCTGGATGAGCTGCACTACCTGAGCCACTTGTGTGGGTTGTAGACTCGTCTCATGCTACCACTAGAGTGAAAGCACCGCCAGCATTCAAAAGTGACCAAAACATCAGCCAGGAGCATAGGAACTGAGAAGTGGTCTGTGGTCACCACCTGCAGAACCACTCCTTTATGGGGGTGTCTTGCTAATTGCCTATAATTTCCACCTTTTGTCTATTCCATTTGCAAACAGCATGTGAAATTTATTGTCAATCAGGTTGCTTCCTAAGTGGACAGTTTGATTTCACAGAAGTGGATTGACTTGGAGTTACATGTGTTGTTTAAGTGTTCCCTTTATTTTTTGAGCAGTGTATATACAGTATCATATCTATCATAAGTGATCCAGTCGTATATCGCAGAAAGATCTGATTTGTATAAATTCAGTAAATGCAATGTTCTGGCATTATAGTGTAGAAATGCAGTCCACAAGACATTCAGTCAATGTCTTCTTATTAATCAACAATCAATATAGACATTAACAATCAAGTATATAGCAAAATGTTAAAGGAAAAATAAACACAAGAAACAGTGTCACTTGCCACATCGTCACGATGTGTTTTCATCGTCATGATCAAATGAAATACAACAAATACCTTACCGTGAAATAAGCATTAGCTTACTTCAAAGCCCTAACCAACATGCAGTTCAAGAAATAGACTTGATGTGGAAACAGAGATCATGTGGAAACCGAGATAATGTGGAATGTGAAACTTTGCTTCTTGAAAGTCCAATATCTTGAAAACTTGAATGCTGACATGCAAAACATTGTTGGACTAAAACAAAAAATACCAATAGATCGTTTTGGAGTGGCGTTTTCTTAAGTCATGCAATCTCATTTGACATCAAGGAAGACATACATTAATGGTTATACAAGACTAACAAGATTCACTAACGGATGTGAATACGCATACCTACAGTATATGGAGAAATAAAAACCAAGGCTATTTGATAAAAGACCAAACTTCTGGAAGACGAGACATTCGTGTAACCCAAGAGTTGTAACGGGTGTCTAGTTCTTCCTCCTCCTCGGACGAGGAGAGGAGAGAAAGATCGGAGACCAAAATGCAGCGGGTTGGAATACATAATTAAGTTTATTAAAGTACAGACGAAAACCGAAAACACTTCAACAAACTACAAATAAAGAAACGACGTAGACGAAACCTGAACATGGAACTTACATAAAGACACGAAGAACTCACGAACAGGAACAGACTACATCAAACGAACGAACAAACCGAAACAGTCCCGTGTGGTGCAACATACACAGACACGGAAGACAATCACCCACAAACAAACAGTGTGAACAGCCAACCTATATATGGTTCTCAATCAGAGGAAAACGTCAAACACCTGTCTCTGATTGAGAACCATATAAGGCTAATTACAAGTGACCTAAACATAGAAACACAAAACATAGAATGCCCACCCCAACTCACGCCCTGACCAACTAAACACATACAAAAATAACATAAACAGGTAGGAAGTTGACAAGGAGTATTGTGAAACAGTGAGTACTCTTCTACAATGCTTTATTCTGTTAGAATTGGTTCCAATTTGCAACAATGCAATTTGTCATCGATTTAAGTTAGAAAGGATGTGAAATCCTCCTATGGGTTTGTTAAGTCGCAATTGGCTATTATCTCAGTACCTCAAGTGGTATTGAGGATATTTCCTGAAAAAATAATAAGGAAAAGCTAAAAAGCTTTTTTCTCAAAACTTTTCACATGTTCCAAATACATGAACACATTCGMCAAAAACCACACTTTTGGAAAATGAGACGTATTATGGATCAAATTTAACAGCACTCACTGAAGCTAGTGAGCAGAATGCTCTGCAGGAGCTTATCGTGAGAAAGCATGAGGATCCATTAATTGTCATTGCGCTGCGAGTGATGAATAACCCAAGAGTTGTTTTAATCTTGCCTCTGAAGCTAAACATTGTTGGCCCTGGTCGATCCCTGGATGGGAGACTAGATGCTTCTGAAAGTGGTGTTGGAGGGCCAGTGGGAGGCATTCTTTCCTCTGGTCTACAACTTGGAAATCCCATGACTTCAGTGCGTTCAAATCAACTGGGAACTGACTGGGAAGAATCGGTTTGAACGGTCATTCAATTCTGAATTCCAACTCGGGCCTCTTTCTAGAGCTCTGACCTGAAGATCCCTGATGTCATGATTTTTCTGAGTTCACAGTTGTTTTGATCATGTAATTTACCCCGGTGTCCTGGCTAAATTCCCAATCTGGCCCTCATGGCCACCTAATCATCCCCAGCTTCCAAGTGGCTCATTCACCCCCCCTTCTCTCCCCTGTAACTATTCCCCAGGTCGTTTCTGTAAATGAGAATGTATTCTCAGTCAATTTACCAGAAATAAAGGGTTCATAAATAAATATAAAAATGCAGGCATGCAGGCCCAGAAAGCAACCCGTCTTTGTCTGCCGCTGCCCTGAAGGAGACAAGGCTGTCGCCTTTGATAATCTAATTATGATCGATAGAAAAGAACCAGAGTTTAAAGTAACCCTTTTTTCTATCTCTGCAAATCCACACGCAGATCCAGGGATTATGAAGCCCATAAGAGTAGGTCAAATAAAACAAGAGAATAGGCTGCTCAGATCTTTATTATGTCCTAAATGGATCATTCTTGAACTGTTTACTTAACTACCAGCATGAATAACTGCAATCGCTGATGTCAATGTGGTTTATTAGATGATATGACATTAACTGGTATTACCCTCGACTTCTATAACTTGGCCTGACGTTTTCCACCCGCATCACCTTTCCCAAATGGCACCCTAATCCCTAGTTAGGCACTATATAGGAAATAGGGTGCCATTTTGGACGCACCCTTAGACTGTGCAATGCCCCAAGGGCCTCCCACTCAGCAAAACAGAAGTGACATGTTTCGCCTGTCGCCCACCATCACCCTCTGGATCGATACTTCAGCCACTGACAGACAGGKAGCCAGAAGGAAAATAAAGCATGTATACCACCAGCTGTTTCCCTCTCCTCATCTATTCAGAAGTGCTTGATACTGAAATCAAGATATAGCGAACCAGTGATGTCTGCTGCCTTGGTGCATTGACATCCCCACGCCCTAAAGTTAAGGTGACATTGAGTGTGCAGTATGTGGATGACGTCTTTAGCCTTATCTGTCCTACACCTGAGGTATTCAAGGATGACAATACATGAAACTATCTGTGGTAAGGCAGGCTTCATTTCTATCAGAAACTTGATCTAATTAAAATCCATTACTCTTGAAAGATATTTACCTTACTTTTTTATATGGGACGGAGTCAATGAATTATGCATAGACGTTAGTGTCTTATCTTTAACAGTGACAAAACTTTGCTGTGCTTTGAATATTCCACAAAGCTGTATGCAAAACAGGCACACATCCTTAATAGTTCACCAAATAGCTACCCGGACTATCTGCATTGACCCTTTTTGACTCTACCCACACAATCACACTCCAACTCATACACACACACACACACACACACGCACACGCACAAAAGCACAAAAGCACACTGTCACCACACACACACACTTATCACATACGCTGCTGCTACTGTCTATTATCTATCCTGTTGCCTAGTCACTTTACCCCTACCATTATGTACATACAGTATCTACCTCAATTTCCTCTTAACACTGCACATCAGCTTTGTACTGGTACCCCATGTAAATAGCCAAGCTATCATTGCTCATTCTGTATCTATTCCTCGTGTTACAATTTTTTTATATTATTATATAAAAACATATATTCATGTATTCTGCATTGTAGATACAACTGCCAAAGGGGGTGGAGTTGCAATCTACTGCAGAGTTCTGTCATGCTATCCAGGTCTGTCCCCAAACAGTTCGAGCATCTACTTTTAAAAATCCACCTTTCCAGAAATACGTCTCTCACTGTTGCCGCTTGTTATAGACCCCCCTCAGCCCCAGCTGTCCCCTGGCACCATAAGAGAATTTGATTGCTCCCCATCTATCTTCAGAGTTCGTACTGTTAGGTGACCTAAACCGTCCTACAATCTAAGCTAGATGCCGTCAATCTCACACAAATTATCAAGGAACTACCAGGTACAATCCTAAATCCGTAAACATGGGCACCTTCATAGATACCATCCTGACCAACCTGCCTCTAAATACACCTCTGCTGTCTTCAACCAGGATCTCAGTGATCACTGCCCAATTGCCTGCGTCCGTAATGGGTCCGCGTCAAACGACTACCCCTCATCACTGTCAAACGCTCCCTAAAACACTTCAGCGAGCAGGCCATTCTAATCGACCTGGCCCGGGTATCCTGGAACGATATTGACCTCATCCAGTCAGTAGAGGAATGGCTGGTTGTTCTTTAAAAGTGCATTCCTCACCATCTTAAATAATCATGCCCCATTAAAAAAAAATGGAACTAGAACAGATATTAGCCCTTGGTTTCACTCCCAGATTTGACTGGTAGCAAGCACAAAAAACATATCCTGTGGCGTACTGCATTAGCATTCGAAATAGCCCCTGCCGATATGCAACTTTTCAGAAAGTTAGGAACCAATATACACAGCAGTTAGGAAAGCAAAGGCTGCTAGCTTTTCAAACAGAAATTTGCATCCTGTAGCACAAATTCCAAAAGGTTTTTAGCGACACTGTAAAGTCCATGGAGAATAAGGAGCACCCCTCCCAGCTGCCCACTGCACTAAGGCTAGGAAACACTGTCACCACTGATAAATCTACGATAACATCATCTCAATAAGCATTTTTTTACGGATGGCCATGCTTTCCAACTGGCTACCCCTACCCGGCCAAAAAGCGCTCCGCAGTCCCCGCAGCAACTTCCCCAATCCCCCCCCCCCGCTTCTTCTTTCACCCAAATCCAGATAGCTGATGTTCTGAAAGAGCTGCAAAATCTGGAACCCTACAAAATCAGCCGGGCTAGACAATCTAGACCCTCTCTTTCTAAAATTATCCGCCGCAATTGTTGCAACCCCTATCACTAGCCTGTTCAACCTCTCTTTCGTATCGTCTGAGATCCCTAAAGATTGGGAAGCTGCCGCGGTCATCCCACTCTTCAAAGAGGGATACACTCTAGACCCAAACTGTTACAGACCTATATCTTTCCTGCCCTGCCTTTCTTAAATAWAGTCCACCTGTGTGCAATCTAAGTGTCACATAATCTGTCACATGATCTCAGTATACAGTTGAATTTGGAAGTTTACATACACCTTAGCCAAATACATTTCAACTCAGTTTTTCACAATTCCTGACATTTAATCCTAGTAAAAATACACTGTCTTAGGTCAGTTAGGATCACCACTTTATTTTAAGAATGTGAAATGTCAGAAAAATAGTAGAGAGAATTATTTATTTAAGCTTTTATTTCTATCATCACATTCCCAGTGGGTCAGAAGTTTACATACACTCAATTAGTATTTGGTAGCATTGCCTTTCAATTGTTAAACTTGGGTCAGAAGTTTCGGGTAGCCTTCCACAAGCTTCCCACAATACGTTGGGTGAATTTTGGCCCATTCCTACTGACAGAGCTGGTGTTACTGCGTCAGGTTTGTAGGCCTCCTTGCTCGCACATGCTTTTTCAGTTCTGCCCACAAAGTTTCTATGGGATTGAGGTCAGGGCTTTGTGATGGGCCACTCCAATACCGTTGACTTGGTCTGCTCTTAGTAATTTTTGCCACAACTTATCTCTCTCTTGTGTGTTGTGTTGGT